>NC_047509.1:34934946-35234946 GCF_902827115.2 Pseudochaenichthys georgianus | reverse complement strand
GCCCCCTTTTTCTCCATCCCTTCCAACACAACCCTCCCCCACTTTACTCAACCCCTCATTCCAATCCCAAGACCAGCTTCCTGTCTCTCAGGGTCCCTCAGTATTACGTCTTGTATTGCATGTGGTCTCCCTGCACCTCCCAATTACCTTTCTCCCCACCTTACTACTTTGTTCTCCACCTCTTAATCCATCTATACCCCCCTTACTCTTGTACTCAATCCACAAGAAAGGGAGCTGAACATTCCACAAACAATTAAACTCCCCAAGAACCAATCCATCAACTTTTTTCTCAGTCGGGAATTCTTGGGTTATGAGAGAAAGGAATGGAGTGCATTACTGCACGTGTTGTTTGGAGCGTTTACTGAAGAAGTTTCACACTGATTGGCAGGGATATACTGTACCTGGATGCCAATCTAACACATATGGAAGTGACTAAGAGATTTAAGGCTGCAGACAGAAATAATGCTCGATGCATTAGGAGTCTGAGGCTGGGGAATAATACTGGCTAACGATGTAAGAAGGGCAACTGGAAAGGAATGAACCTCTGTGCACACATGGGCATATACATATAATCACAACCATAAGCATGTGCAGATTGCTGGGCAAGGGGTCAGAGATTTATATCGCCATGTTTGATGTAAGGAATGTTTTTGCTTGTTACGATTGTAGAGCTCTTAAAAACATGCAAAAAATGCTTTCTTCATGTAATTTCCAACACTTCAGCAACATTCACTGTACCAAAAGGTGAGTTAATCTCTGTATTGAGGAATTTTTAACTGATATTTTACTTGGTGCATTGCTTTTATTTCACCACTAGGCGCTGCTACTAACACAGTATTCGGTCGCTACTCAGCAGCAGTGTTAATGCAGATGTTAAAAAAGGCACATCTGTTTGAGTGGGTTGGGGGTATATTGTGAGTGAACATGGGTACCGACCACACATGACGACCCAAGAGAGCAACTTTTGAGCAGTGATTTCCAAATAAGGTACTTGTAAACGCAGATGATACTTTAGCAGTTAGCAGTGGGGTGCATGGAGAAATATATATTATTTTTAAGAATAATATAGTCTGATATTTGCTGTCATGGGATAAGTGCACACTTCTTTTACTTCAGTAAAAACAGCAAAAAGGTGGTGTAGGTTGAGGTGTAAGGTGGTGTATAAAAACAACAAGACTATAAGTGTACAAACATATAAACATCAAAATTAAATTCAATTAATATTTATTTTATATATTACTTATAATAATGCTGGGTACAGTAGCTTGTCAATCCCCACCCATGAAAAAACAAGCTTTATTGAACTATCAATATGTATTTATTGTTGGATTTGGTATTGTTAATCTGAATCTGCTTAGTAACTAAAGCTGTTAGATCTGAAAAAAAGACAAAAAACGCTATAAAAATATCCCCTCATTATATTTATGATATCATAGAAAACATGTAGAAAAAATGGAGAAGAAAAGAAGCGTAGAAGAAAGAAGAAAAAGAGTTGAGCATTTAAATACTTTCTGTTTAGTCAACATTCATTTCATACGATATTTAATTACACACATGTCTGTTAATTTGGTACTTACTGACGTACATATTGAGGAGGAGAGAAGGAGGCCCAGAGCCACCCTCTGCAAATGGGGCCCATAATTAAATATGCCTTAATTTGTGTGTGTATATGTGTGTGTGTGTGTGTGTGTGTGTGTGCGCGTGTGTGTGTGTGTGTGTGTGTGTGTGTGTGTGTGTGTGTGTGTGTGTGTGTGTGTGTGTGTGTGTGTGTGTGTGTGTGTGTGTGTGTGTGTGTGTGTGTGTGTGTGTGTTTGTTTGTTTGTTTGTTTACATGCTAAGATTTTACGCCTCTTCTACTATTTTTTAACAAAGTCACACCCAGATCCACCCACTATACCAGGGGTGGGGAACCTTTTTCCTCTCAAGGGCCATCTCAATTTTTCAACATCCTCCAAGGGCCGTACAAATGATTGAACTCAACCTCTGCTTAAAAAAACAAAAATCACAGCCCATTCATTTCGCCTTTCTTTCATGCTTTGCAAAGGAAAAGCAACCTCTTAATCCAGATATCTTACCATGACTCACATGCATGTGCACGGTTGTGGCATGACCACCCAAACAGAAAGATATGGACACAAGATATGTGTAAATGTATTTAATATCCTATCCATGTGAGCATGATTTATGTGGGGTGTTGACCTAACCTCCTCTAGGGGGGTCCGGGGGCACGCTCCCCCGGGAAGATTTTTTTTTAAATGTTGAAGTTAAAAGCATCAATCTGGTGCAGTTTGAGAGCAACATTAAGAGATCTATGGATACATCTCTCAACACCAGTGGCGTAACTATCGACGGTGCAGCCGGTGCAACGCACCGGGGCCCAGAGCCAGGCAGGGGCCCATGCAAAAAAAAAGGATTTATTTAAAAAAATGTAATATATATATATATTTTTTTTCGGGGCCCCAATGGCATTGGCCGGTTCACGCAGTCTTCAAAGTAACCAAGCAACCTGAATTAATTTGTAATTTGTCTGGCAGCAGCAAGTTCGGCAGCATACAAAATGTAAATAGCCTGCATATAATGTACAGCAAACCAAAGCACAAGAGCGGCTCTCAAAGAGAAAGGACAAGAGAAAACAAGGAGATGTAACGGCTAAACTTACGAAATTAGACTGTTTTTGTTGTCATACATCGTCCTCGAAATCTCTATTAATTCTGTAAAGTGATTAGTTCGCTGTGCCGTTGTCAGGCTGTGGTGGTATGAGGCCAGGGAAGGCTATTGTTGATAGCCAGAGTTGGGTGTAACGCGTTACAAAGTAATAATATTACTTTTGTCGGTAACGGAGTAGTGTAACGCGCTACTTTTATAATTCAGTAATCACACTACAGTTACTAACATTGCCCCGACACGCGTTACTTCGTTACTTACTAAAATCAGTCATAATCAAACCTCAACCAACACCTGCAAAGAACACATGCTAAGGTGAAGCTAACGCACAGCTATTTGTTGTTTGTTTATATCACGTAGTCTGTTCTTCTTCTCTGTTTTCCGGTTGTTGCCTGTTTTGAATGACGAAACCACACTACCGCCGCCTGCTGGTAAGGAGGATAGTTATTGCCACTCACGCATGCGCAGTTCGTACATGCTCGGCTGAAGTCTTTGCGGTGTCTGGTTCCAGTGCAACACATGGCCAACACGCAGGAGAACACGCCGACGCAACAGCGTGAGCAGAGATAGACTGCGCAAAATATACAGATAGCAGGAGACAGAGGACAGCCATGGTCAGATAGGAAAACATTCAGGATCTGGATCAGTCTTATGCGATAATGGACACTGAACTAAAGAGAACATTTGAAACTTTAGCAGTCTGCGTGATCTGCCTGTAGGGAGGGGCGGGCCGGCCCTGCGAGTAAAGTAACGAGTTACTTTATGTAGAGAGTAACGAAGTAGTGTAATATATTACTTTTTTTTAAAAGTAATATGTAATATGTAATATATTACTTTTTTTTAGTAACGACCCCATCTCTGTTGATAGCCTACATGTGGCTTCTGAGTGGTTGTGTGTGTCCGTGCATGTATGAACGTATCAGCGTGCGCTTATGTTTGGGGCGATGGGGGGGAGGGGCCCAAATATTAAAAAAAAATATGTTTATAAATGTCCTCAAGGGCCGTATCAAATGGTCTCGCGGACCGTATACGGCATGGAGGCCGGAGGTTCCCCACCCCTGCACTATACCATCATGTTGATCTTGTTATGAATGACAGAGCTGATTCTGTGGTTATCTAATTACAGATGTTTACATTTAAACTAATGTCCAACTACTCTAAAGACCCAAACATTACACAATCCTATCACAAATGTATTTCAGAAGCTGTAATGTAAATAATATCTGATTTAAAAAAAGCTATGAAACGTTTTATAGCACAATCTGACTTTAAGGCATGTTGGATAAACTACCATCTTATATCTGCTCCCTGATCTCTCGGCGAATTGAAAGTACTTATTGCCTGATATCGCATGCTGCGGTTTTATTAAATGTGCCAAGTGCTAGGACTGTCTTGAAGAAAGCTTTTAGATGTGCAGCTCCACTAACATGGAACAGTCTGCAAAAAGAATGGAAAATTACCAAGCTAGTACCACTACATGTTTTTAAAGCTCGGTTGGATGCTACAAAATCAGATGCTGTTGGTACCTGTACATGTGGATAGATGGGATAGATATGTAAATTGTAATCCCTGTACATTTTGCTGTATGATGTCCTTTTGTTGTTCTGTTGTTTATGTTTTTATGTCTTCTTGTGGAACCTACTGCTGCAGGTCTCCCTTGAAAAAGAGATCATTGATCTCAATGGGATTTTACCAAATAAAGGTTTTGAATTGAATTGAATTGAATTATTCCTTTATATATACAATACAGTCAATGCTTTATTCCTAGGGATATTAGAGCGTTTAATTCATCCAATCACAACTGAGTATCTCTACGCTCCCCTCCAGAAACCGACCAATCAGGGGAGTGTAATCCAGTAATAGTCCACACATGCTTCCAGCCTCCGTGTGGCCCCGCCCCTCGCAGCCCCTGTACGGAGGCTGGAACGGGGCAAAGAAAATAAATTACCTCAGTGGCAGGACATGTTACTGATGGTGTTCTCTGAGAATGAGAGGCAGCCTTTAAACCAGGGAATATGATTAGCGGGAAAATGAAAAAGGTAAGACTCCAACCTCTTTTGGCTGGAAAGAGTATTTTGCGGTTACTTAAATCCGTTTTTGCAGTTTGGATTAAGAATTTGTGCACATATGATGCTGAGTTTTCATGTGATGGCTGTGCAGGGGCGGCATAACTTAAAAAGCATGCTACCTATTGCCTGTATGAGTTAAGTTTTCTTATGAGACATTGCCCAACTTTTACAGACTTAATAATGATGTTTAACACTGTAGTTATGCGACTAAAAGAGAGGCTTGTTCTGTGAGAAGTTTCTAGCAGCGTCGCACTTCATTAAAAGTGACATAAAATGTTCTGAATAGAGTCATATGATGCACTAAGCAGCCCCCCCACTGTTACTGCGTCAGCCCCGTCAGCTACTGTTAATGTCGCCAAGTCATGTTAGAGAGGGGGAGCATGTTTCTCACGAGGGTAGTGTTCTACAATACGAGTATTACATAAATCCATGTTAAAACGTATTCATAAGTATAAATATACAGTATTTGGAACATGTTTTATTAAATTCAGTATGATATAGTAAAAATGTGTCGATGAGTTAGGGGTGGTTTCTATTTCCTTTATATTTCTTTCTAGGTCAAAGGCTAAATAGTCCAAATTCAAGGACAAAAGCTGTCACTCACTTGGCTTTAGCTAATTTGTTTTACCCATCACTCGCAGATTAATACTTCTGTTGTCAGATGAAGACATTATGTGATGATGCAATTAATTGCAATTTGGTCAAAAGCTAGTGCCGTTAAGAAGATTAGGCATGAGCTACACCACAAACCATTTGTTGCTCACAGCCTTTGTCAGATTGTGATGACACGCGTTGGTGTGTGCGTGTGCGTGTGTGCTGTGCGTGATGTGCGTGCGTGTGTGTGTGTGTGTGTGTGTGTGTGTGTGTGTGTGTGTGTGTGTGAGATTGTGATTAATAGCCATTGCGTGGTTCATACATCCGACCATTACAGTAGTGTTGGCTCCATGTCATGGTCCCTTGTCAGAGCTCCTATCCTGCTTTGGGACATGAGGAAAAAAAGCTGTGCATTAACAACAAGATAACATTGTCCAACCTCTCCTTTGCTAATAACAGTGGTCATTAGCAGTTTTTCTCCTATGTGAAAAAGATAGGCGACGGTAAGCTGACGTTTTGATCAGATAGGAAAAAGAGATTGTAATTCTAAAACATTTTTGTCTGGGAAAACCTGGCTAAAAACAAACAAAAAAAAAGCACACTAATATTCTATTATTCCAAAAGAGGACAGTATTCCAAATTTGATACGGCTCATGTAAACAGCATATTCGGTTTGGATATATCGAATAAGGCTCTGTTCCAAAAGTAGTAATATATAGCTTATAATACGTCACAATAGAGGTTTGACCAAATATGAAATACGAACTGTTTACTGCCGGCCCTAGCAAACAGTTGGCAGGTCTTGGAGGAAATGCATGCCCAAAAGAAAACCCACCAATTATTGTCAGAAGTAAAACCTACAAAAACATGAAAACATCATGAAAGACTTTGATATCAAGAGGTTTTTCACAAATATCCCATCACCAATCTTTTCAAGAATGTAGTTGGAGAAATAAAACAGGGAGGCTGTGGTTGCACAGAGTTGTCAAAACCTCCGCTATTGGTGAAAAATAATATTTTTTGGACAGTTGCATGTTTGTGGAAGAATCTTTTTAATTCGCCATGTAAGGTAATTTGTGGGAATATTGTCTTTCAGTATAAGGACAAAAAATGGTGTGTGTGTTGCCTTCCAGAAAGTCAGTGATGTTCTCCACTGGAGATGCTCTCTAAGCAGTACAGTACTGTTGTTGTACTCAGTGTACAGTAGGTATTCTACATTTGTAATGATTGGGTGTAACTGAGAGGTTTGATGGTCCATGATGGCTGTGTTTACTCGGGACGCCCCCTGTTCACTGCCAGGCCCGAGACACTGAAACAGAGCCTGGCTCACATTCCCTAATGCCAGATGCAGTAACACTGACATCTACAGTAGCAGCCATTCACTCCTGCCTGGAAAGTCCTAGAGCTATAAAACAGAATAGACGCCAATGACCAGAGGGAGCAGTAACAGGTTTCCTTGAAAAAGATCTGTCATGGTCTGAGGCTTCAACCTGAACATATCTGGTTCTAACTAACATGCTTAACCATCACTTCATCCCCCTGGATGATGTCATCCACTTACCGAGGCCACTTCATAGAGCATTGAGTAACTGTTTGAGGCAAAACAGATGGTACATTTTGCCAGTAAATATCAACAACTGCAGGGGGATGGTGATGGTCCCCTTCCTTTTGGGGAGAAAATGGTCCTTAAACCATTACATTTTAGGATCAAGACTACGTTTAAGTCTAAGATTAAGGTGTATGGCTTAGGCAAGTATGGTAAGGCTAAGAGGGAATGACCATTTTTTAAACATTATCAATTAGAAATATAATAAAAGATAATGGTGTTTTTTTAAGTGGATTATGTGGGCTAGGCCTTAAAAAACGTCCATGAAATATTTTCACATATTTGACCAAATATCGCCGTTACCGCGATTTGAATATCACTCTAGTTTATATTGCATTTGCACCCCATAGAAACATCACTGTGTGTTTGTGTTAACAGCAGGAGTCCTAGCAAACGGATGTGCATCATGCTGACCTCACCTCGGGAACAGGCAGTCTCTGTTCCCTCCACTGCCTGTCCCACCCTTCTGACACACACGTGCACACTCACACACAAATGAATTGACACGTTTATGAACACAAACGCTGGCCTTGATGCCAAAAAATGATGCAGGAACCCAGACCCATGAGAAACACTTTCAATGGAGGGTGGGATTTAAGTATAACAGAAAACACTCACCACTGAAAGACTGTGTGTGTTGGAGTGTAACATACTGCGACAAGCTGACATAACAGACTTGTTGCTTGGCTTGTTATCCATTTCTGATGGATAAATAAATGTTTCTGTAAAAAAAAGGAGTCAGGGGATTTTAATTTAAACTAAGGGTCAATTCTGTGTATTTTCCCATGTGTCGATTGTCAATGGGACAACCGTCTTTGCTTGTCTTTGCCAGTTCGAAAATAGAAAAGATCTGAGGTTTTAGCTAAAGGAAAAACTAGATTAATACTCCTGAATCTTCCTCAAAACTGGTTGCAGAAGATTTTAATTGTGGGTAATGCATGCGCTAAGAAGATAATTATGTCCAGTTCTGCTACATCAATCTATTCTGGACTGTCTTTTGTGAGCTCACTTGCAGTATGTTATAATAGCACAGAACTTTGGAATGGTGCATTGCAGTCAATCCTATTGTGAACAGTATATTAATCATGCAGATCTCCAAGAATAGGTATTTTGGTATCTACATTTTGAGAGCAGAAGTGACGCAAAGCTAAATGACTGTGCCAGGCTTGAAAGCAATGATCGAAAGATCTGAGACAAAGTTCCATTATGAGTCACGGAGTTCTTCTAATGACAAAATCAGAACGAAGAGTTTCCCCCTCGAGGCTTCTTTCGATGTGTGTCCTCGTTGACCATCTGCAGCTGAAGCTGAGGTCACGGTCCTGTGTACCCCACTCCCACACAATGCCCATCATTGTCTAAATATCAAGACTATTTTTAGAGAGGAAGAAGATGGAAGCAGCACGCGAGTTTCCAGGAGCAGGAATGGTTTCTGTGTATTTGTATCCATAAATCAACGCCCGTGTGTGCATCTCTTGTGTCCAACCCCTCCCACGTTCAATCCAGCTTCTGTTCAGTGATGGCTGGCAGACGTACAGCCAAAATGGGGGGGGGGGGGGGGATTTCTTGTTAGAAAGCATTTATTTGACTCCAGAAAACCCCTGGTCCCTATTCTGCCAGAAAGCTAAAAATATTAGAAAAAGGGTTTCTTGTGCGTAACAGAAGTTGTAGGGGAGGTTCTGGGATACAGGAGGGGTGTATATGATGACAGCAAGAGGAAAGGGGAAGGCTGTCTGTTTCCACGGACTGTCTGCTGGGACACACGTCTACACGTGAGTTTGTGTGTGTAGTTTCTCTTCCTGAGGTGTTTACAGGTTGTGTCACTTCAGTGGAAATATAGGCAGGTCCCAGCTGGTGGAGGCTTTGTACTGTAGCTTAGTGGTCACATGTACTGTATGCTTGTGAGGGTTTGTCCATCAGTATTTGTCAGTAATGGTTGTGCATCTACAGTATCAGGGAATTAAATAGATTAGTTTTTTTGCTAACAATTTTATTTTGAAAGTGTTTATGTTGTTGAATGATCCAACCAGTATCAGCCTACTGAATGCTGAATAACACATGTTGTACCAGGGGAAGATGTTTTTGATCCATTACAGTGGTGAAGGTAATTACTATCATGGGGATCAGGCTTAGCATCACAGGTTGTTTTTTACTGCATATACACTCTACCAGCTGTTTTCTGTTGTAAACCGCCTTTACTGAGGTTTGCTTTGCTGGACTCCCAGGTTGAGCCATGTGCAGTGTTTCTACAGATTTGCTCGTTTTTAAGGTGACCATGCAGTAGTTTCCCCATGATACAGGACCACATTTCCTGAACCCTTTAATTGTTCTGCAGGGGACTTGTCTTCTTTCTAACTATTATTACATATGATGTTAATGTTAAATACTTAACCATGCTTTTGCTCTTGAGAGTGTTTAAATGTACCTATTTTAACAAAGGAGAAAGTAAAGCAGACATGTTAGTTCCATATTGCCTTTATGACGAAACAGGCTTGTTGAACTAACTTAAAACTGAGCTTAATACTTACTATTGTTGCAGCAATGTTGTTTAACAGTTGCCCTTTTTTCTCCTGTAATACATATTTATGCGTTACGAAACATATTTTCTAATCAAATTCAGGGAAAATATGTTTTCCATCTGAACAGCTTGCTGAAGCTTTTATCAATGCCTACTATTTAATTCAAAGAGGTGTTTTCTTTAAATCCTTATAGAGATCAGAAATAACTAACTTGCTAACTTCATACTTTTAGCTGTAGGTATTAAT
Source organism: Pseudochaenichthys georgianus (assembly GCF_902827115.2). Classification (NCBI taxonomy): domain Eukaryota; kingdom Metazoa; phylum Chordata; class Actinopteri; order Perciformes; family Channichthyidae; genus Pseudochaenichthys; species Pseudochaenichthys georgianus. The sequence continues at coordinate 35,225,251 of NC_047509.1, read as the reverse complement.
GATTGAAACTACAAAATGGCACAAAAACCAAAATGGTTATAGCTGCTGAACAGAATATTATGAACCGAAAGTTCATACCAAGAGCAATAACAGTTAATTTGCCAGTATTGACACTCAACCGTATATGAAATAAATACAATTGACTCTCTCTCAAAAGTTCACTTGGTAGGTGTTATGGACCTTTAAGACTTCTCCTCCTAAAGTTTGTTCTACTTAATGGACTGACTGCTTCCAAGGTAAAGAATACTCTTTAACCTGTTAAGCCCCATAGCCCCCGCCCGCAATTTTCGCCATGCTTTTAGATATAAAATGTTATATAATTCAGGCTATGAATGATATATAAACAAACCCTTCAGTAAAAACCTTCAGAATATTGATAGGAAGAAAACTGGTGATTGTAAGTCCTACTGAAGTGGACATTTCTGACTCAGAATATGAGAAAAAACTGATTTTGAGAAAACAACCTTTAAAGATTGCAGTGATGCGCTAGCTCAACCCTCCTGTTCTTTGGATGAGAGCTTGCGCATCGACACACTCCGTGAAGGTATTTCATGTTCGGGGTCATTTGTTTTTTGTATAACCTTGCTTCGTGTAAGTGACAATTGTTGTCGTCTTCTCTGTGAACGTTTTTTTCGCTGTTCTTTTGCCATTTTGAGATTTTAAATTTCAGCGGAAAGCTAACCAGGAAGTGTTTTAGCACACCAAGTGACGCATCTGAACGAATCACGTTGTCAGAAATTGACACCAGCCAATGACATTTCGTTTCTTGGTTTAAGACCCCTTTGTGCTTTCACGATTGGTTGCTGATACAAAGGAAATGACCATATTTGGACCCGATGAGATTGCGCAGGAGAGACGGAGCTTTCTATAGATCTGATGACATGGTGCCAACATGGTACTTTATGTTACGTTAGAATGCTAACTTTTGGTGAATTTAGGAGAAATCTACAGACGCAAATAGATAAACTATAGTAAAATAAACACCTAAATGTGTATTTTGTACGTTTTCCTTCCAAAAGCCTGAAAGAAAACATGTTATGGAATCAAAATAGCACAACATCTCAAAATTCACCAGTGCTTGAAAAACGATGTTTTTGCCTGCCGTGTCTCGCCTTAAATGGAAGATCGCCATAGACCCCACCCACCCTATAATCGGATCAGCCGATACTAATTCCGGTGATCGGCGATCGGCCCCAAAAACCCTGATCGGAGCATCCTACAGCAGAACATGAGTGATTATGTGTTACAATGGTGTTTGTTAGCAACCAGAAAATGACACCAGTAATGACAAACAGATGAGAATACTGCGTGGGGTCTGGGTGCACACTCACAGCCTGAGAAAAGATAAGGCTGAGTGAGACAAAACACAACTCTAACGCCAAGCGTCTGAAATTAGCACTAAGCGAAAGAGTGCTAACTCACGATAGAAATATTTTATACTTCATCGGATCTGCACAAACAAGATATCATATGAAAGCTGAAATTCCACAGATTCCATTGGTATAAGTTTCATCACTGTGCAACCAGAACTCACCGCAGCGAAGGCGAAACCAGACAACACACAACATAGCTTTACGGAGCCCAAACGGCAAATACGTCTTACTTTTGCTTTTTTCTGATCAAAAGTTTGTTCAATGGCATTAAAATGCATAAAAACTAGGGATGCTCCGATCGATTGGCCGCCGATCGATATCGGCTGATACTCACTCTCTGCCGATCGATATCGGCTGATACTCACTCTCTGCCGATCGATCGGTGCTCTCTAAAAATGCCGATCGCGAGAGCCAATCGCATGACGTAAAATGATGACGTAAAATACATGACACTTTTCTCTTTGCGCGGCAAAACAAGCTCGCCAAAATGGCTTCACCAGTCTGGCAGTATTTTAAAATGACAAAATAGCGGTATGCAACGTGTGTGAAGCAGAAATCCTGCAGCTCCACCCGCTGGGACGGACCGGTGAGCGAAAAACACACACTAACAGTTAGATCTAACACACATTAGCTGAGAGAGAGAGAGAGAGAGAGAGAGAGAGAGAGAGAGAGAGAGAGAGAGAGAGAGAGAGAGAGAGAGAGAGAGAGAGAGAGAGAGAGAGAGAGAGAGAGAGAGAGAGAGAGGAGCTTCCGCTAATTGCTCCCGTGTTATTATCCAAAGTTAATGGAAACTTGAATAATGTATTCATTTGAATGTAATAATCATGTTGGTTATTGTTTGTGGAAGCGCCAGTGAATGAGCCCCATTAACTGAGTTTTAAACATCACTTTAAATGGAAGATCCCCATAGGCCCGCCCACTCGATCGGATCGGCGATCGGTATCGGCCGATACTGATTCCGACGATCGGCCCCAACATTTGCGATCGGAGCATCCCTAATAAAAACGCTGCTGAAGGTTAATTAGTGTATGAGAGCTGTAACCCAGCATCCGGTTTTGGGCATGCCGGCTGCGCATCACTCTCTTCACCAATGGTAATGTTTAGATGGATTTTAGGAACTTCCCCTCGATTATATTGGCTCTAATGGTTCAAAAGTGGTGTCAATCACCAAAATCGACCGATGGGTTCCAGAGATATGGCAAATGACCCCAGAAGTGTTTTTTGTTTCTAAACCTCTCTAAAAAGGTTCAATGTAACTTGTTTTGCATCAATCTTGATTAGTGTTGGGTACCGAGAACCGGTTCCGAACCGGAACCGGTTCCAACATTTCAATTCCAACGGCATCATTTAGACATGTGAATTTCGGTTCCGCTTTTCGATGCCTGAGGAAATGTTTCTTGCCGCTCTCCGTAGCCTACTGTATGACTGCGGCGGGGCGGGAAATGTAGCGTTGTACCTACACTTCCTACAGCGTAACCTGAGACCAGGGCCGGCCCGTTGCACTGGCGTTATAGATGTTCGCCTAGGGTGCCAGATCTGTGGAGGCGCTGCGCTGACAGCTCTGGGAGGAAAAAAAAAATGTTTGACCGTTGGTGCTCATCCTAATTTTCGGCCTTGATGTAACAACATTCATAATTAAGTAAATGTAACGCCCTTTTCATCCCGGTTACACTTTTCATTTGCCCTGTACGATGGGCGCTGTAAGTGATTAAAATGGGGGATGTTGGCTTATCTGGCACCCGCAGCTCACAGCCAAAGTGTGAGTGAGCGTGGGAGGGAGAAAGGGAGGGCGCTGTTGTTATTAGCCTCTGGTGCTCGCTGCTCTAACGGAAGAAGAAGATGTTTCTACAATGATGTGGAGAGAGAGTCCTCATTCCAATGTATACTATAGGACAGTAAACCAGACATATCGTTTTAAACTGGAGAGATACAAAAATATGCATAAATAAAATAGTAAACATAAGATCTGAATGAACAACAAAAATAAAATAAGTGACATTTATTTGTTATTGGCTATGGTAGGTTATTGGTTGGTCACATTCCAATCGGAATCAGAATCGTGGAAATTCAAACGATACCCAACCCTAATCTTGATACAGGTACTTATTATATATTATAGTTTGGATTCCTAAAGCTTTTAGGGTGCATTCACACCTAATAGTCCGTTTTCTGGTGCGCACCAGACGACAGTTTGTTACATTGTTTAATTTTTCAGAAGGTTCGGTTTGCGTTCACATGGGCAAAACTCAAACGGACTATAAACTTTAAACACAAGTCATGTGCACGGAAATGCTGTTCAACCATTGGTCAGACATTAAGGGGGTAAAAACGCAATGTGTATTTTTTTTTCTCGGCCGCCCCGTAGTTTCAGAGTGCATCGAGTTTAAAATACATCTACAAGCTGATGCTGATGCTGACAGTCCCGCTCCTGCTGCCCGCTTATGGCAGACCACACTTCCATGCTCACCGGCAGGCACCGACTGGCTATTGGGAGGACCGGGAGGGTATGTGTATGTGTGGCCCGAGCGAGCGAGAGAGAGACCTTACGTGCATTGTTGTTGTTAGCATCTGGTGCTAGCTAGCTGCGCTAACGGATATAAGGAGCTGTTTAAATGAAAACAGAGGAGCGACATTTTGCCACAACTGCGCCGAGCACTTGACTTTATGCAGGCAGCCAGACAGTGGGACATTGTACGAGAAGTCAGCACACTCAGCACAGATAGTGCGCGCAACATGATTGCAGCGTCCAGGCATTTGTATTGTATTATTGTATGAGAGAGGTTCCAGGTTGAATTGAGGCGAATATTTGTAATGTTCAGAGGTTGTTGTGTTTAATATTCTTGAGAATATTTGTCATTGTTCAAATGATAATAAATATTAGCATAAAGCATATGTGTCCACTCATATGTTGATCAGAGTATTAAAAACTTGAAAAATATTCCTCTAAGGTACATTTAGAACAAATAAAAAATTTGCGATTAACTATGGACAATCATGCGATTAATCGCGATTAAATATTTTAATCGACTGACAGCCCTAATAATCAGACAACGTCCGTTAAAAAACATTATAACACAATGAGAGACGTTCTGCAGTAAGGAGGGGCGTTTCACCAATGACAGGTGTTCAACACTTAATTCTGCTTCATTCTTTAAATTAACAACCGCGGATGTCTTGAAAGACTCTTTCGCTAAAGATTTTGAAGATATCCCAGTGTGAGAAAAAGTTTTTAGAGAGTACTTGTCCATGGACAAGTGAGTTTGGCAATTTACTTGTCCGAATACATTTTCACTTGTCCAGAATGAACAAAAATGTGGGGCCACTGGAATCTTCTTCTTCGCCATCGTATTTTACATTTTCCCACGGTTTTTACGACACCGCTAACGTAAGTGAGCGGTAAGATTTTACTGCATCACACATAGGGTTGGGTATCGTTTGGATTTTAACGATTCCGGTTCTGCTTTTCGATTCCGGTTATTTTTGTTTCTCGATTCCGGTTCTTTGAGAGGGTAAATAAGTCCCATGACAAACTGGGAGAAAAATATATTTATGAAAACATTAAGTCAAATCTGTATTCCTATTTACAAATCACTTCATACTTTTTAATTTCTTTCGGTTATTGAATACAATTATATAAAAATAATCTCTGCATTGTTTAGTTAGTTCTAAGTGGTGCAGTTTGAGAATGTACAGTTGGCCCAGTGTCCTTTGATGTTACACTGCAACCTGCCTGTGAGACAGAGTCCAACCACACATGTCCAACACATAGGACATAACCTAATAATAATAATAATAATGACACATTAGATGTATAGCCTAGAGGCTTAGCGCTTTTCTACAACTCAAAGACGCTTGCACGCTTACACATGTCCTGCAATCAGGGCCGCTATTATTAATAGAAGTTGTTTATTTGCATTAATTATATTTTAATCTTTTTGAGAATAGTATTTGGCAGGAAATGCAGACGTATTCACCTGTAAACGCATACTGGACGACATACATGCACAACCATTTACCTCACTCCATAAAAAAGTGTTGATAATAATAATAACAAACAGGAATTATATTTATATTATTATATTAGCCTACTTTGTTTCGAGAAGAAAAGAAAAAAAGTTCACTCCTGTCGGTTGGGGGGGGGGGGGGGCCTCATCTCACAATGCCACTTGGGGCCCCAAGTTGGCCAGGGGCGGCCCTGCCTGCAATACACATGCTGCAGCTGCCCAGCTGCTCACTGTTTGTAAAAGTAAATAAATAGTATTTTCATTTCAATAATGTACTTTCTATACCCTGCTTCATAAACAATACTGACATCCCTGTGCTCCTCCGAGTCTGGGGGTCCGGGGATGTGAGGACAGCGCGAGGACACAGACAGAGAGGCTGCTTTACTTCATAAAGGAAATGGCATCAATATTAACAACATAGGAGTTAAAACGCTTAATAACCTTCATTATGTGTTAGAGAAAGAACATAAGAAAGTTTGACAAAGATTAGGCTGTTAAACGGGCAGCGGAGCCGCTGTGTGTAGAAAGAGAGAGAGAGAGACGCTGAGCTGCACCGCGCAGCGATCAGCTGATACGGAGCATAGAGAGAGAGAGCTGCGGTCCGCGGGGCTCAGCCTCGCCTCCTGTCCTCACAACTCTTATTAATCCCGGTACCGGACAATTGTTATTTGTTCCCGCCCCCGTCTAACTGTACAGAAAGCGGCGAGATGCATTTCCTTAGGAATCGACAAGCAGAACCGAAATAACATTTCTAAACGAACAATGGCGGACACGTACAATTTGCGAATGAGTTCTGCCTTTTGTAAACTGAATGTATCAATAATTTGTCAATAAATCAGGCCGAAAAGCGTCACTTGTCCGCCGGACAAGTCAATTGAAAGATCTACTTGTCCGATATTGTAAATAACACGTCCCGGACGGTGGGACGTGTACTTTTTCGCACACTGTATCCGCGTTCTTGTGACACGTAAATACTACGCTTCCTATGTTTTCGTGCGGACTGCGTTCACACCAGCAATAAACCGCTCCAGAGTTCGCAAGCAAGTGCTCCGAGACCACCTATTTTAGCGGACCAGAGTCCGGTTGTTTAGTTCACTTCAGAGGTCTCGGCTGTGTTCACACCGACCCAAATGAACCGCACCAAGCGGCTAAACGCACCAGGGTTCGATTCAACCGGACTATAAAAGGCTGGTGTGAACGCAACCTTAGTCTACTATCCCATCATTCAAGGGTGGTTTTCACTATAAGTAATGGTTTTTCTTTGGACGGAAACTATAATTTACATTTTTTTACTATGTTCAATCTGAATTTACTTTAAAATAAAAACCACTCACAGGTTTATCATTGCTTTGAGAAAAAAGATTATTAATTTACCCTTTAGAAGTGAAGATATAGTCATTTGTTCTGGGAATGTCATTTTCGAGCCTGAGACCTGAAAAACAGGCTTGGGGCTTAACAGGTTAAACCTCACTGAGATCATTACTATTTTAGAATCTCATAAGTCTCTGCCTTAACAAATATTTTTGTGAAGTGTACTTCAAACCTGCAGTTTCTTTGGGAAAGTAATTGGTCACACTAACCAATGTGCTAACATATCATGTTGCATAAGGCAAAGAAGCACTTACAGTATAACCTCTGCCAATGAGGATATGAATATAGTGCAGTATGGGTTTTTTTGTCAGTATGTTTGCGCAAAATCAACTGGCCTGAATTTCATGAAACTTGTTGGAAGGGTGAAGCATGGGCCAAGGAAGAACATTCAACTTCAAGTGGATCTGAATCTAAGAGCGGATACACATATTACTTATCACTTTTGTTAACATTGCAAGATATGGCATTTGACCTTTATTTCTTTTCACTATATCTGTAAAGCGTCTTTGAGCACCTGTAAAAGCGCTAACAAAATAAATCTATTATTATTATTATTATTGGAAAGCTAAAATAGAGAGGTGACAGGAAATAAAATGTAATTGGGAATGATTCCAGACGCAAACTGGGGATGTTGCAGTTCATGGTTAGCACCTTAAACCCCCTAGGTCACCAACGGTTGTCAGCTGTATAAAACAAAGTTGTTCACCAGTGGAGACTAACCAACCAGTCCACTTACATGAACCAGAGTAAAGCAGCTTGTATTGTTGTCAATCCTTATGAGACCTTATCCAGCATTCAGTACCAGAGTGGTTTATCGCTGTCTGACCATGATTGCCTGTGGTTGGACTATAAAGTGGTCTTGATTGTGTCTGAAACAGGAAGAATGTTGCAAACCTCTCATCTACGTGTTTATCTCTCAGCCCACATCACCACTGCGGTTTAGCTGACAGTAACTGTGCTTTTTTAAACTTACCGTGGGCCCCGTGGGCATACTCATTCCTGCTTACACAAACACACATAAACGTCACAAGATTATTGCACACGTTCACACATGAGAATGAGGGCATACTTTTGACTGAATCTACAAGTTGTTTGGTGTTCTTGAGACTGTAAAGCTTATATCTCAAATAAATAGTTTTTCATTACTTTATTATCGGTCTGAGATATATACAAAACATGTCTCTGAGTGTTTGGCTCGAAATACCAAACAGATCATGCATTGTAGCATCCCATAAACCTCTCTGTTTCAGCCCTGTTTCAAAAGTGCTGATTCTGTGTCTGTTACTTTAGACGAAAATAAGGAGCCACTCCCCACGCCCCTCTGATACCTCATTCACACCAACGCAACTCCGGTTCAAGCTCCGTGCTAGAGCTTTTCAGGTTCAGAACCGGTTCTTCGGTTTAGCTCCGGCTCTTTTCACACTGCCCAGAGTCCGACTGGTGCTGCGTCATTGCGTCATCGTTTGCGTCATGGCGTAACTGTTTGCGTGCCTGCTTCATAAAGCCAAACCGGGCGGAAACTCCTCACAGCCGACACCGACAACAACAACAATGGCCGATTGTGCTCCAGCTTCCTCTGAACCTCTTCGGAAGACCAGATTCCCAGTAGGTCTCTTCAGTGGACCACTGCTGCTTGTTAAGTTTCTCCATTGTTGTGTACAAACTGGATAAAACACGGGCTTCTTGTTGTTGTTCAGGAGTTGATCCCGCCCCTGCCCCGGCCCCGCCTCGACGTAAGCGTGACTTATGTGGTGCTTTTACTCTAGCCGGACACTTTTTTGGTGCTTGAAACGAACCGGATTCCGGAGCTAAGAGGCTGCTTCGCTGCGGTGTGAACAGGAAAACCTGGTGCTTTTCAAGCTCCAGCTCCGATCCGGCCCTGAAACACCGTTGGTGTGAATGCGGTATGAGAGATATTTGGTTAAAAAGAACACAATGGTGCTCTAGGAGGAGATTCAGGTGATAAGGTGGGTGGCGGGGTTACCTTGGTTGGTGATTAGGGTTGGGTACCGAGAACCGGTTCCGAACCGGAACCGGTTCCAACATTTCGATTCCAACGGCATCATTTAGAAATGTGAATTTCGGTTCCGCTTTTCGATGCCTGAGGAAATTTTTCTCGCCGCTCTCCGTAGCCTACTATATGCCTGCAGCGGGGCGGGAGATGTAGCGTTGTACCTACACTTTCTACAGTGTAACCTGAGACCAGGGCCGGCCCATCGCACTGGCGTTATAGATGTTCGCCTAGGGCGCCAGATCTGTGGAGGCGCTGCGCTGGCAGCTCTGGGAGGAAAACAATTTGTTTTGACCGTTGGTGCTCATCCTAATTGTTGGCCTTGATGTAACAACATTCATAATTAAGTAAATGTAATACCCTTTTCATCCCGGTTACAATTTTCATTTCCCCTGTACGATGGGCGCTGTAAGTGATGAAAATGGGGGATGTTGGCTTATCTGGCAACCGCAGCTCACAGCCAAAGTGCGAGTGAGCGAGGGAGAAAGGGAGGGCGCTGTTGTTATTAGCATCTTGTGCTAGCTGCTCTAACGGAAGAAGAAGATGTTTCTACAATGATGTGGAAGAGAGTCCTCTCCAGTCAGACTAAAGGAGGTAAAGGACTCTGAGGGTTGAGATAGTTCACTTTAGTCTAAGTTATCTCAGTGGGTCTCAAACGTTTTGATCACAATTTACGTAAACACATATTTCCAAGGCTCTCCTTTATAATTATTGGGATAAAACAGGTTTGAAATCATTCCAATGTATACTATAGGACAGTAAACCAGACATATCGTTTTAAACTGGAGAGATACAAAAAATATGCATAAATAAAATAGTAAAATAAGATATGAATGAACAACAAAAATAAAATACGTTACATGTATTTGTTATTGGCTATGGTAGGTTACTGGTTATGCTCACATACTTATTTAATTATTCAAATGTGAACCGATCTTTTTCATATGGGTGTTTAGAGTTGTACCCCCTAGATCTAGTCTCTAGTAATTCTGCTTAAAGTGTACCAGATTGAAGCATTTTACTTCAAAATGTTCAAACATTTCTTCCCGGTATGCCTGAGAAGGCAGATATGCTGGTTTTTCTCAACAAGAACTGTTCTTTAAAAGTTGGACTGTTGCACTGTTGTAGCTTCAGTGGTTCTCAGGTTACAGTTACATAGCAGTGAATATAAACAGACTGATTAATGTGAATATTACTGTAAACTAACCTGTGTAAAAGTTTCTCGAATAAATGTAATTTTTTTGGTGGAAGAAGCATGTAACATTTTTTTTACCCTGCCCCTCAAAGAACCGGAATCGAGAACCGTTAAGAACCGGAATCGAAAAGTAGAATCGGAATCGGAATCGGAATCGTGGAAATTCAAACGATACCCAACCCTATTGGTGATTGGCTAATGGTAACACAAGCCAACAAATATTTATGACCTCATAAAGTGGCCAAAATCTGATCAGCTCATTTTCAGAAAGGTTTTTAATATAAATGGATCAGGACAAAAAGAGAGAGAATCTTTTTTCCTGAAACTTTCAGAGTCTCTTTCCACAGAGGGGACACATGGTGATGGATACAATACATTACAAAGTGGATTTTGCATAATAGGTGACCTTTAAGGTTTTTTACATACAAGGAATTCACTTTGGTGGATTGGTGTAGTGATTAAAGTTGAAAGCTAATTTTCAAAGAAAACCATATACGATAAAAAATAAATAAAAATAAGAATATGTCAAATAAACAAATATAGAATGAAAAAAATACTATGAAAAAACCTGTAGAATATAAATAGTGTGTCAGTAATTAGCATAGCCAACATGAGGTTGTTAAATTAGCAAAGCAGCTATTTGTATGTTTAGTGTGCAGGAAAGACTTAGTAGCCAAATCAAGGATTCATCAAACACAAGAAGTGTTTATGAAACGTCTTGTCTGTGTAGATTCCGTTTAGTTACAGTGAGAAAAGCGAAAACTGGAATAAGCCAAGACATACCGAGCCAGATAAAAATAAAACAAGAAAAATACAATTTCCAAGAGTAATGCCCACACGGTTTTAGAGAGCAACGTCAAACCCCCTGACCAAACTATATTACATTACAGCCTACCACATGCACCTGAGCCACCCACCCACTCCATCACCATCCAGTTTGCTGTGGTTGGAGTACACTTGTACTGGAACAGGGCAGCGGCCATGTAACACAGCTGGCAGAGGGTGATGCCAGGCAAGCAGCTGTCCAAACACTGTCCAGTCCCTAGAACAGAGTCAGAGCAATAGAATAATGAGAGAAAAGTGTGTAAACAGCACTCTCTCTTTGTTACCATGGAGGAAAAGCACACATAGAAAACAAAAAACCCTTTATGTGTCCGTTTAATTATCCAAAGCTATGGAAATATGGACGCTAAGTAGCCAATAACATCTCGCTGTTGTCATCGGGATGATGTTGTCAGGTGTTTGCTCCATAAAATGTATACAAAATGTGGACATACTCAGTCATATAATCCCATGATTTGTCATTCAATGATTTGTTGCTACGTTTTGAAGCCTCACAAGAAGTGACCATATTCAGATGAGATGGTGTAGCATGGAAAGGATTTTCATTGCTACGCCTATATCCTGATCACAAAGTGGCCACGCCCTAAAGCATACACTGCTTCATAGTCTGTTTTGTTCTGAATGGGACCATCATTTTGAAAACGGAAAAGGATACTCAAAATAGTGATTGAGACGATAAATTCATCAGGAAAATGTTAATGTTAACCTATGTTGTAAATGTATTATGTTTTCAATTTACACACGGCATCTATTGCACGTCTGTCCGTCCTGGGAGAGGGATCCCACCTCTGTTGCTCTCCCTGAGGTTTCTCCCATTTTTCCCTTTAAACTGTGGGTTTTCTCCGGATGTTTTTCCTTGTACGATGTGAGGGTCTAAGGACAGAGGGTGTCGTATTGTCATACTGATATTCTGTACAAACTGTGAAGTCCACTGAGACAAATGTAACATTTGTGATATTGGGCTATATACATAAACATTGATTGATTGATTAATCTGTTAAGCCCGATGAAACAATATTCATGAAACTGTGTCTCAGGGCTTCTTAACATTTAACAACCTATTAATGCGTCATACCCACTTAACGGGAAGAAACTCAGCTAACTGACGTTATAAACCATTTTTACCTAAACAAAACACATCTCTAACGCCAAGCGTCTGAATTAGCACTAAGCGAAAGAGTGCTAACGCACTTAGCACATAACTCACGGTAGCAATATTTTATACTTCATGCAATCTGCACAAACTAGATATCATATGAAAGCTGAGATTCCAATGCTATAAGCAGGGGTGCACATCACTTTTTTAGTTATGAGTTACTCAGATGAGTACCAGAAAGCGTTTGGTACTCACCCCACACAAAGCGTGGTCCTCCTCAGTGTCTCCTTCACTGTCCTCTATTAACACTTCTTGCATGCTAGATGATGAAGATGATGAATTTGCACCTCCCTGTCTCTTTTTAAGCCTTCGATTTGCTTTCTCCAAAACTTGTTGCCAAAACTGTGAAGTCCTTGCCTTTCCTGAGGCCAAGTTGAAGGATCAAATACTAAGAAATGATCACATGACTTGAAGTCATATCTGATTTCAGATGTGGGAAGTTACTAACACTTATTCAAGTACTGTATGTAAGTACAATTTTGAGATATTTGTACTTTACTTGACTTTGTACTTTACTTGACATGTATTTAATACATTTAGTTGCTTTACAGATGTGGATGAATGATGTGAAATATAATCAAGTGTTAAATCAGACTTTAGTTCCACCTGGAGTAAATCCACAAGCTACCCTGAAGTATACAAAGTCATTACAACTAGCTGCACCTTTACCAGCTTTGAGAACACTTTCATGATCAATCATTATAAAACATATCATATATATTATTCTGAAATGGACCAATCTGCACAATGACTACTTTTACTGTTGCTACTTTAACTATATTTTGATAATACTTTTCAAATGTTACTTGAGTAACATTTTGAATGCAGGACTTTTACTGTAACAGAGTATTATTCCTACACAAGATCTGAGTACTTCTTCCACCTCTGTCGTATTTCAAACTCTTCCATTAACACCCTGAGTAAGTTTGCAACTGTGTGTTTTACTCCACTTTGTTGTAAATAAAACTGCAGCAGCTTGACCACAGAGCGTGCACGTTGTGATCAGCTGATTTTGCGCAGTTCTCCAGTGTGTGCGCGGGGCACAGAATGTGCACAGGGGAGTCTCCCACTGCAGCCAGTTGGCGGAGTTTTGGCACAATTCTGTTGTTCATACCGACGTTAACCCTGTCTGTGCACACGGCGACCAACTCTGTTGTCCGGTGATCTAAGCCTCTGCCTCCTGTAAGCTTCACAGTTCTCATTCATAACACTCCGTTCGATGTCTCACTATGGGATGCGCCTCAACGCGTATGCAAACAGAAGCATCAATCTCATTACGCTAATCCTGATTGGCTGGTGATCTTGACGTCTACGTCAGGGAATCCACCCACCCTTTAAGTAGCTTGCGCTACGTCGCAGCGTCATTCAAACACCTCTTCTCGCTTCAGAGCACACCTTGAATATCAGTAACCGGGCTAGCTTAACAGTCCACAGACTGAACCCAACCCAACACAGCCCCGCGCTGTGTCAGGCTGGGGCTCAACAACGGCGGTAGCCACGGAATCGGAACCCCGCGCCGTGTCAGGCTGGGGCCCGGTGGAGGCAAGAGCCGCGAGAGCGGAGCCCCGCGCTCCCAGCTGGACCTCACCGTGGTTCCACCCGCGGAGGATGTCCTACAGCTGGATTATATGGAGGAGGATGAAGAGGATGCCTCTGAGTTCCTCTTATCCGACTCGGATGAGCACGAAGATGACATCTTCGTTTCATCTGCCCAGGCTGCCAAGCCGGAGGCGATGTCCGCTCCCCTGGGCGAAAGCACACCAGCTTCGCCCTGCCTCAGTATGGACTTGCAGGCCGTGTGCCAACACGCTGCGTCCAGGCTGGACATCCCCTGGCCTGAAGTGGCCAAGGAGACCTCCAGATCTCGCTATGAGGTGAAGAACTTGCCCCAAGCAGCGAGGATGAGGAAGCAGCTTCTCCCAGTCTTTCCAGAGATGCTGGACGAGGTGTCGGTCTCGCGGAGAGACCGCCCTTTCAGCAACAAGGCCCCAATCCAGGGTGCCTCCTCTTTGGACTGTGACGGCATGGAGAAGCTCGGCCTGCTCCGCATGCCGCCCATGGAGCCGCTGGTGGCAGCCATGACCGAACGAGCCTATAAAGCCGCAACTTTGTCCGCCAGGGCGCTCAACGTCTCCTCGCTGCTGACCGCCTACCAGGTGGTGCTCCGCGAGGACATGACGGTCAAGCCTGAGCCTGCCGTGTGGGACGAAATTGCAGCGATCACGGACATTTGTCTCCGTGTGCAGCGCTGTGCAGTCCAAGCCACGGGCAAAGCACTGGGGATAATGGTGGTACAGGAGACAGACAGGTGGCTTACCCTGACGAACCTTCCAGACTGGGAAAAAGAGGACGTCTTGGACATGCCTATTGTTCCCTAGGGCATATTTGGCTCCGCTCTAGCTTCGATGCAGCAGCGGTGTGAGTCCAAAAAGAAGGAGGATGAGGCTCTCCAGCTTTGTCTTCCCCGAAGGGTCCAGCCACCGCCTTCAACAGCCCCGCGGCAGTCCTTCGCTCAGGCTGCCTCACGTCCTGCCCGTTTCAAAATCCCGAAACAGCAGAGGCCACAGCCTGCCCCGGGTCTCCAGCCCAGACACGAGGCGAGGACGGGCTGGCCAAGAAAGTCTCCGGTTCCGGCAGCAGCCGCTCAGGCACAGCCGGCACCAGACTTTCAGCCACCAGACAAAGAAGAAGAAGAGGGCGGCCTGACAGCCTCCTCTCCTCTCCTCGATAAAAGAGCTGGAAGTTCCCTGTTCTCCAGCTCCAGAACACGTTCCAGTGTTAGATGCTCATGTGTTTCCGGGGTGCCGCCATGCCCCCATCTTCTCGCCGCCTCGAGTGATGTCAGAACGTCATCCTCAAGTTCACGCCATGAGGGAAATGGACTTAACATCAACGACAGCAAGCTCCGCTGCTCGTTTAAGTCACACAAACACATGTCATCAATATTGTCTTTTAATAAATAATTTTCCACTGTCGTTTCCAGGCTTAAAGCCAAGGGCGCAGTCAATAAAAAGGAAAAGAAAAACAATAAAAACAATAAACAGTCTGACGTCTACCCCCCTTCTAAGATTGGCTGCTACCTCTCTCAGAAGGCGGACGATGGACGGGGCTGTGAAGGCATCACCGCCACGCGCATGCGCAGTGTCGACCGGGGTTGTCAACCTGGGGTACCATCGTGTTCAGACACTAGAGGGCCCCATAACACAACAAATAGAGACACTGAGGGCAGACGACAGAGCTGTGACATCTCCGCTCGCTTCGAGAAGCGAAAAGTGGAGGATGCTCACAGACTCTGCCTGGGTTTTCAAGACAATAACACGGGGTTACAGACTCCAATTCGCTGTCACCCCCCCTCACTTTTTGGGCATTCTGCATTCGCAAGCCCGGGGAGAGTCGGCCCATATTCTAGAGCAAGAGATCCTCTCGCTACTAGACAAGAAGGCTATATCTATAATACCCTCCGAACAGAGTCAGAGCGGCTTTTATTCCAAGTATTTCCTCGTTCCCAAACGAGGAGGGAACGGGATTCGGCCTATACTAGATTTGAGGGCTCTGAACAAATATCTCAAAAGATACAAATTCAGAATGCTCACTCACACATCTCTGTTGCGTCTTGTGCGCCAAAACGATTGGTTCACATCAGTCGACCTGAAAGACGCGTATTTCCACATCCCAGTATATTATCCACAAAGGAAATATCTGAGGTCTGTTACGAGTACAGAGTACTTCCCTTCGGTCTGTCTCTCAGCCCACGAGTGTTTGTATGCAAGCCGCGATAGCCCCGTTAAGACAACAGGGTATTCGCCTGGCAACTTATCTGGACGATTGGCTCCTTCTCGCACAGTCGGAGCAAGAGGCTATTACGCAGACGAATGTCCTCGTAAAACACCTGCTCGACCTGGGTTTCGTAATAAACACAGAAAAGAGCATGTTGTTCCCAGCCCAGACTGTACTCTAACTGAGCCTACGCCTGAATTCGGTGCCCTTTACAGCCCGCCTGTCAGCAGAGAGAGTGAAAGCCTTCAGGGCTTGCCTCGCTCATTTCCAGCCACGCAAATATGTTCTCTTCAGATCATGTCTGCGGTTACTGGGGCTCATGGCATCAGCCATCCTGGTGGAACGACTGGGTCGCTTACACATGAGGGAATTTCAGCGCTGGGTGGCTGCCCTCAGACTGGACCCTGTGCGTCATGGTGCGCGGAGAGTGATGGTCACTATGAAATGCGTAATGGCACTGCGCTACTGGCTGCACCCGACTTTTCTAGTACGGAGTGTACCTATGGGTGCTGTCCTATCGCGGAAGGTGGTCACCACAGACGCATGTCTGACGGGCTGGGGGGGTATATACGAAGGTCGACCTGTGAGGGGTCTCTGGAGCTGAGACCTCCAACGGTCACACATAAATTATCTGGAGCTTTTAGCGGTGTTCCTCACCCTGAAACGCTTTTTGCCTTTTCTCAGAGGACATCATGTCCTCGTGAGGACAGACAACACGACCACAATATCGTATATAAACCGCCACAGGGGTTTGCGTTCTCTCCAGTTACACATGCTGGCCCGCAAACTGATCTTATGGAGCTGCGGACGTCTCCTCTCTCTGAGAGCAACGCACGTACCAGGAGTGATGAACCTCGGGGCAGATCTGCTGTCCAGAGGTGCACCACTATATGCAGACTGGACTAGTGTTGTCACGATACCAACATTTTGGTTTCGATACCGATACCAAGTCAAGAATTGCGATTCCGATTCTTTTTCGATACTTTTCTTAAAAAAAGGGAAACACGGAATATCGGCTTTAAAATTAGGAATAACAGATGATTTTAGCAGTCAGAACAACTAAAGCAGCAGTGTTACTAAGAACAGAAACACCAAAGAGTCACATCTAATATAAATATATATAAAAGCATTTATTTTAATTGTGTAGCAGTGAGTTTAACATTTTGGCAGCACTGTTGAGCATTTTGAAAATGTATTGTCATGCCTCTGTGCAAGGCTTAGTCTTTCTATCTTTATAGTCACTGGTGTAAAGTAACTAAGTTCATAAACTCAAGTACTACTTGGGTACAATTTTGAGATACTTGTACTTTATTTAAGTATTTCAATGTTTCTTTTGCTACTTTGTACTTCTAATCCACTACAGTTCAGAGGTACATGGTGTACTTTTACTCCACTGCATGTATTAGTGATGACTACTTTTACTGTCGCTACTTTAATACTTTTACTTGAGGAACATTTTGAATGCAGTACTTTTACTGTAACAGAGTATTCCTACACTCTGGTGCTTCTAGTACAAGACCTGAGTACTTCTACTTTTACTGTCGCTACTTTAACTATATTTTGATGATAATACTTTTGTACTTTCATTTGAGGAACATTTTGATTGCAGGATTGTTCCTACATTCTGGTACTTCTACTTTTACTCAAGTACAAGATATATACTTATACCACCTCCGTTTATAGCCTATGAAAAAAACTAATAGAAAACGAAGGCTAAAGCTAACGTTAGCAGATAGTGATGCTAGTTTGCTCGTTAAGTTTGCTCAACGATAATATTGCGACAGAAACACTTTTCAGTGCACATCACGCTCTGCGCTCCGACAGGGAGCTCTGCTCTGAACACCTGAACGGCCCGTTCACAGACTTCTGGCGTTTTTTTTGTCAACAAGCCGAGGCGCAGCGGCAGTTGCACTCCCACTTGCAGCCATGCTTCTCGTTTTCTCACATGCTCTGGCAGCTAGCGCGTGGCCGCGTGCACGAGAGAGGGGAGGGACTTAGAACGTGCTTGAGAGGAGCGGGACTGCAGGCACGGCTGCAGGGAGTGGAAGCAGAGCGCTGAACACACACGGCTCTTATTAAAACGGCGCTTTTTCACGGGAGTACTTTTCCCCGTCATTCTTAAAGTACCGATACTAATGAAACGGAGGAATCGTACCGTTTTTAACGGCAGGGTATCGCGGTACCTTTCAAGTATCGGTACACCGTGCAACACTAGACTGGACTCTACATCCAATAATTGTGAGTCAGCTGTGGGTGCGTTACGGCCGGGCTGCAGTGGATCTGTTCGCATCAAAAGAAAACGCTCAATGTCAGCTGTTCTTTTCAATGCGCGATTTAAACGCACCGTTAGGCGTGGACGCGCTCGCGCACGCTTGGCCTCCGGTCCTTTTGTACGCGTTCCCACCCCTGGCTCTGATGCCCCCAACTCTGGCCAGAGTGAGAGAACAACGCCACACACTGATCCTAATAGCTCCACACTGGCCTGCAATGTACTGGCTGGCGGAGATATATCAGCTGCTGTGCGGGCAGCCGTAGCAGCTCCCGCTACGCAGGGACACACTGTCTCAGGCGGGGGGGGCGATTTTTCACCCACACCCAGAGCGCTTGGCACTATGGGCCTGGCCCGTGAGTGGTATAACCTGAATACAGTGGGACTCCCTCAGAAGGTGATAAACACTATTCAGAGTGCAAGAGCTTCCTCCACCAGGTCCCTCTATGACTGTAAGTGGAGGGTGTTTGAGGAGTGGTGCCTTCAAAAAGGACACATCTCTTTTCAAAGTCCTGTTGGGGTGATTCTATCATTTCTATAGGACCTGATTGATAAACACAGAGCTTTCTCTACGATCAAAGTGTACCTGGCTGCTATTGCTGCAGCCAACATCTCTTGGTCTGCCGTTTTATGAAGGGGGCTCGCAGGCTCCTCCCTGTTTCCAGGTCACTGGTGCCCTTATGGGACTTGGCAGTGGTTTTAGATGGGCTCACTCGACCTCCATTTGAACCCCTGGAAGAAGCTGACATGAAACACCTGTCACTGAAGACAGTGTTGTTACTGGCTCTGGCATCTGCCAAGCGAGTCAGTGACATTCATGCGCTCTCTGTACATCCTTCATGCACTCAGTTTGCCCCGGGGCAAACGAGAGTGTTGCTGAAGCCCAACCCTGCCTTTGTACCTAAGGTGGTTGGCTCATGTACCCCCATTGGCATTGAGGTATTTCCTGCCACTGTGTTCCTCACAGCTGCCAAATTTGCTGTGCCCAGTCCGTGCTTTACGCACCTATATGGACAGATCAAAAGAGTTTTGATGCAATGACCAACTCTTTGTATCCTGGGCTAACCCTCATAAGGGCAAGCCCGTTACCATGCTACGGCTCTCCCACTGGATTGTGGACGCGATTGCTCTGGCCTATACGAGTCAGGGTTTGCAGGCACCAACGGGCCTGCATGCTCATTCTACTCGTGGACTGGCTACATCCTGGGCTTTGTTCAAGGGTGTTTCCATCCAAGACATTTGTGCAGCAGCGAGCTGGTCCTCACCGCTCACTTTTGTCCGCTTTTACAGGCTAGATGTCTCTGCTCCAAGTATGGCCCGTGCAGTGCTGGGCCCCGTGTTGAGACAGGGTTCTACCTGTTTTGTTTTTGGTGATTTTCGAGATAAGCATGTCTAGCAATGCGGGAGTTTCAATATCCCAAAGTGAGACATCGAACGGAGTGTTATGAATGAGAACTATAGGTTACTTACGTAACCCCAGTCTAAGAGTAACATGAAGTGAGATGTCTCACCAGACGGCCCTTCTTGCTAAGGTGAAGCGAGAAGAGGTGCTTATTTTGAATGACGCTGCGACGTAGCGCAAGCTACTTAAAGGGTGGGTGGATTCCCTGACGTAGATGTCAAGTTCACCAGCCAATCAGGATTGGCGTAATGAGATTGATGCTTCTGTTTGCATACGCGTTGAGGTGCATCCCATAGTGAGACATCTCACTTCATGTTACTCTGAGACCTGGGGTTACGTAAGTAACCTATAGGTCCGTCGGTTATGTCCTGCGCGGCTCGGCCAGCACCCAGTTCAGTCAGTCACAGAAAGTCCGAAGAGTTTTTGCAGGCAGCAAAACGGCAACGTAGCCGCTTAATGTCTCGTAGTTTACTCCATTGAGTGTTGACAAGAAACACGTATAGACAAAATATGTGTTTTGTTTTGATGTTTTGAGGTACGCAAAGGCGCGTAGTGACACAAGTGACGTTACGCAATTCAGATTTGTGCCGCGCATGCGTACCTGCATACCAGTTATGTGCACCCCTGGGTAGTGCTGCGTACCGGTACGCCGAACCGGTACTGGACTTGTAAAAAGTTTCGGTTCAAGTCCGGTTAAAACCGGAACGTCGGGAACCGGTACTTGGACTCGCAAAAAAACTAGCACTTACGTATATTCTGGTGTCTGTGGTTATTTAAACATTCCCTGATAAACGTTATTCAGTGTCAATAAATGAGTGCTAATCCCAGTGTGCTCAGTGTACAACACATGCCATTTCACCTTCGATTCACGGTTTGAAAACGTAGCATTTCGCCACATGCTAATGCTAACCGGAAGTGAAGAATTTTCAGAATAAAAGTATTAAGTTAATAGTGTGAACTTCCGGTCTTTTCAGAATAAAACTGATTTAAATTAAATAGTTTATTTAATTCAAAATTACGCCATATCAACATTGATTTTAATTTCTAACAGTATGTATGTACATCACTATGTATGTAGTATACTGTAATGTACACATGTAGAGTTGTAGAAATGACATGGTGTACAGACAGTACTGTACACTCTGACTGTACAGCCACTACAGTGTAGCCTCTACACTGTTACACACATACTGTACAGTATAATGTGTATGGTCTACTCTACACTCTACCTTTCAGCAACGTTTTAGGGATTTAGGCTCAGTCAGCTCAGGGACAGTTTGGTTACTTTAGTTTGGTAAATGAAATAAATGTTTGAACTTTGTAGTAGTTCACTAGTTGCTGTCATAAGTCATTTGTAGACTAAGTGGCAAAAAGTGTTTTTTTTACATTTGTACTTTGTAGAGAAATGTAGACACAAGTTGGAAGGGAGCACAATAAACCTGACGAGTTTGAATTTGAGTTGATTATGAGTTAATTTTCAATTGATAATTAGCTCACAATAAGTTCACTTTAGTTACTCACACAACTTGACGCAAGCCATGGACTTATAAGTCCGGACCTGAACCTGAACCTCTGGACTTGAGTCCGGACCTGAACCTGAATGTGAGTCCAGGTACGCAGCACTACCCCTGGGTATAAATATCATCACTGTACGACCAAAACTCACGTCAGCGAAGCCATGAAAGAGAACACACAACTTCACTTTACGGAGCCAAAACGGCTAATACGTCTTACCTTTGCTATTTTCTGATCAAAAGTTGCGTTCAATGACATTAAAACGCATATAAACGCTGCTGAAGATTAATCCAATGTCTCTGTGTCACTTTGAAATGATTACTGATAATCCATCATATAGGGCTGCTATTTTAATCACGATTACAATTATGGCTTGCAACGATTACGAAAACAACGTAATCGAAATAAAACGATTATTTTTTTATTATTATTCTTTTTCAGTTGAATTATACTTAACGTTCAGGGTAATCAACTATTAAAAACATACTGTTCACATTTTTTCTCCAATAAATGGATATTTTCAAAGTCAATGAATAATCGCGTTTAATAAATCGCAATTATTTGCTTTGTATGTCGGGGGCGGGAGATTCATGTGATTGGTTGTTGGTCGTGTTGCTTGAATAAAATCCCCAAGCTCCAGACACGCCCAGATCCAAGCTTTTTTTGAAGCTGTAGTGTGGACGCTCCGTTACACTGTTGGTGCGCCGCGTTTGGGGTTGCGGGGGGGATGCGGGTGCATAGCCGCAGGAAGTAGGGCTGCTGGGGGTGCTGCAGCACCCCCTGTTGGCGAGTGTTGTACATTTGAACAACTGAGTGACCACCTAAATAAAAATTATTAAACTACATAAAATAGTTATGTTTTTCCTTAAAATAAAATTAGCTGTATACAGTATCATATAGTAGTCATAGTATATATTTCTATCAGTCCGGTGGCTTGTATGTATTTTCCAAATAAATAAAATCAGAGTCATCTAGGTCGTGGGATAGTGACGTAAATTACGCGACACACACACTGCAGAGTCTAGAGCAGGGGTGGGGAACCTCCGGCCCCCGGGCCGTACACGGCCCGCGAGACAATTTGGTACGGCCCTCGAGGTAATTTATAAACACACGCAAAAAAGAAAAAATATGTAAGAAATCTAGACCGCATAAGAATTAAACAAGCGAGTGCCTGTTTTTCCTGGCCAAGGTCAGGATCCTTGAACACAACACGAGCCTAACGTGTCATCACGTGGTATATGTCTCGTCTGACAGGGGTGCAGTTCTGACGGAGAGCACCAGAACGCCGCTCCGGCACTTCAAAAATTGCAGAACCCATAAGGAGCCGTACACATGCCGCAGTTTTTGCGTGTCTGTGTCTTTAGTTGAAAGCCCAGTGGTGATCTGTTCATCTGTCATACTGATCATACAGTCAATAACTTTGTTGTTATTAGCATCTGGTTAGCTAGCTATGCTAACGAATATAAGAAGCTTTTTCTACAACCAGTGAGGTAAAGGCACATCTTTATATGATCATTATAGTTATAAAAAAATAAGAGAATAAAGTAAACTACTATATAAAATGCTATATGACACTAAAATAATAAAAAAATAATAATATAGTTTAAAAGGGGAGTGATTTGTAAAATATCCATAAAGAAAAAGAAATGCTTGCAATTCTGTTTCATCTGGGTGTTGAGAGATGTATCCATAGATCTCTTAATGTTGCTCTCAAAGTGCACCAGATGATGCTTTTAACTTCAACATTTAAAAAAAAAAAACCTTCCGGACCCCCCTAGAGGAGGTTAGGTCCCCCACCACTTAAATCATTTCCACATGGATATGAAACTAAATACATTTGCACACATCTTGTGTCCATATCTTTCTGTTTGGGTGGTCATGCCACAACCGTGCACGTGCATGCATACGTGAGTCATGGTAAGATATCTGGATTAAGAGGTTGCTTTTTCTCTGCACAGCATGAAAGGAAGGCCAAACGAATGGGCTGTGATTTTAGTTTTTTAAGCAGAGGTCAATAAGTTGTACGGCCGTCGGAGGATATTGAAATGGCCCTTGAGAGGAAAAAGGTTCCCCACCCCTGGTCTAGAGCATGGTCTCTAGAGTGACTCCGTGAAGGTATTTCATGTTCGGGGTCATTTGTTTTTTGTATAATCTTGCTTCGTGCAATTGACAATTGTTGTTGTCTTCTCTGTGAACGTGAAGTGTTTCACAATCACCACCACGTGACGCATCTGAACGAATCACGTTGTCAGAAGTTGACACCAGCCAATGAGATTTTGTTTCTTGGTTTAGGACCCTTTTGTACTTTCACGATTGGTTGCTGATACAAAGGAAATGACCATATTTGGATCCGATGAGATTGTGCAGGAGAGACAGACCTTTCCAAGGATATCTCTGATGACATGGTGCAAACAGCGGTCGCTGTACTTTATGTTACGTTAGAATGCTAACTTTTGGTGAATTCAGGAGAAATATACCAACGCAAATAGACAAACTATAGTAAAATAAACACTTAAATGTGTATTTTGTACGTTTTCCTTCCAAAAGCCTGAAAGAAAACATGTTATAGAATCAAAATAGCACAACATCTCAAAATGTACAAGTGCATGAAAAACGATGTTTTTTTTTTGTCTCGCCTTTAAACAAACAATTTAAGCGACTCGTATCGCTGACAGCCGTGCCCGGCCCGCACCGCCTTAAGCGGCCCCCCTCCCCACTTTTGGCAGCACCCGCTGAGCAAAATGACTTCCCGCGGCTATGTGCGGGTGCTAGTGGAGCCTCGCAGATGGGGCTGCAGCAGCCCCCTCAGCACCCCCCTTCCTTCCCGTGTCCATTCGTGATGCCTCGCTGTCTCGCAGCAAGCAGGAAACCACACCAGTAAACCAGCTCACACTGTCAGCTCCTCGCAGCAGCGAGTTGACCAATCAGAGCACACTGGGCTCATGGGGAGGGGGGGCAGGAGCTCCAACAAGGCATTTAGGACAGAGAGTGAAATTCAGTGAATACACATACATTACAGAGATGCTGTATGAGAAAACCAATGTGAGTTGCACAATGTAAATCTATTTTAGTAGACCTCAACAATGGAATTATGATCAGTAGCAATGTCCATGACATGGGACCTTTAAAGTCATGTCAGACCCAGTCATTTGTGGATGTGATCCCATGTTGGGAAACAAAGAGGCACTGGGCGGGATTGGCTACCACACACACACAGACACACACAGATATACACACACTAACAGACATTGTGACAAATATTGACATTGTAAAGAACAGAAGTGAAAGTCTTTTACTTTCACTTTTCCTCCATCTCTTTTTAAGAATTACATTTGCTCCTTTTTCTTTTTCCCAAAACTTCCCACATACACACGTACACTGAAACATACCCACACACTAAGGATTACAGTATGGTATGGGCGGGAACCACAAGGATTATTACTGGAAGACAGTTACACAACCAGAACAGAAGTTCAAGAGCCAAATAATTGAGAATGGATGTGGCCAAAGTGGTGAAATACAAACTATGTCTGTCATTCACGATCCTGTCATTATTACAGTCCACTAACCCACGAGCCATAACTTTGTTTTCTTGTATCTTTCTTTGAAAAGATTTGGGGAAGTCCAACTTTTGTGTATGGAGGTTTAACCAAAATGAAACGCTTGGATGAAGGTCAAACAAGGTTTCCCTTGCATTGTTTGAGATGAGGCAGCACCACAAACTGTGTCCCAATGTCTGATACTGTGTCAGGTTTCTAACTGAGTTCCATTCTTATTTGTGTTGTGTGCACAGGGGGGGAAGGGAGAACCTCACGTCTTCAAGGAAAAGACCTTTAAGAAGAAGCGACAGTGCAGCGTGTGCCGACAGAACGTGGACAACATTGGGTCTTTCTGCAGAGGTAAATGTTGCAAGCATGTGTTGTCATCATTGTTACAGCTTGGTCTCTCACAACTGCAGTTAGTTACTCTAAAGGACCAAGAGGACCAATATTAGGAATTGATTTAGCGATTTTCAGTGCCAAATATTTCAGATTAATGATGGTATCCAAAATGATAATCATCTAAATGTGCTTTAAACCTGCATGAATCACATTACCTTTAATTGTATTTATTCTTGCACCACATATAGTACACACTATAAAATCCAATGGAAATGATAGTTGAAACTTCGAATTGAATCCAATTTACTATATACTATTTTTAACATGCATTTCTTTATTTCCTTTTAGTATGCAAGACAGCAACCCACAGAAAGTGTGAGGCAAAGGTAAGAATCCACCCACTTGAGTTTTTTTTATTGAACCCAATTGTATTCCTTAATTACCCACTATACAGTTAATTTCCATGTGGGTTTCTGTAAAGTTACACATATTGCACATTTTCTTGGTGGACCACCTATGGCCTCCACATTACAAGAGGAATCAGTTGTGATAGAGTTGTAGACAGCATTGAAAGTGATGTTGCTCATTTACCCAAATGTGTAATCTCTTGAATACAAAGTCAGTGCCAGATGTTGGCATTGACTTGTTGGAGGGTCAGTTCTCATGACATCCCTAGTGTGAACACAACCTGCTCTGTAAGAGGTCAAATGTGCAGTCATCGTCAACCATGACCCTACTAATTCAAGGTTAAGCCCAAATGCTGACCCTCTAATCTTTCTTAATCGGGCTGACCACTGGAAGGTATCCATCCTTGGTCATATTTCCATGTGACTGCCCTAGACTGTCGGAATAACATTTTAATGGTTATCCAAACTGCTTAGTACATTGTTCTGCTCGTGAGGTGTGAAAATACATGACAGTCGCTCTTTGAGGGCAGAAGTCTTGAGATCTTTGCCAACAGAAGACCGCTCAGTTGCATTCCTCGGAAAGAGCTGCAAGCCTCGCCCGCACCCACAGTGCTGCCTCTGTGAAAGGAACATTGATGGAGCGGATGGTGTAATGAATAGACAGAGAGGGGGGAATGCTAGCCATGGCCAAAGCGATGAAGAGGGGGTAGGAACGGGGAGCCTTGGCTGGCAGCGGGTGAGAAAGAAAGCTAAGGGCGAAGGCATGTGGCAAAGACAAGCCTCATTCCGCAAGCGTTGCCCCATCCTAATGTCTATTATCTGAAGGGAGCCATGAGGATGAGTTCAGGGATGGAAGGATGGCACAAGCAATCATAAAGTAAAACCAGGGTTTTGCTAGACTTGTGATGTAGGTTTGTATTCTTGCTTGATATAAAGTAAGGTACATATTTCTGTTTTGCAATGCAACACATGTATTGCTTTTTATGTGTCATTTGACGCCTCAGCAACATGAGAAGATTTGAGCAAATACTTCTGAAGTCAGGGGACATAAAGAGTGTCTCAGTGTGTCTCATTTCTTCTGAATTGATCGACCAGAACGTCTGGGCCGGGACGCAACTGTAGAAATCTGATTGGAATCAATCCAACACCAAATATGGTTTGAATCCAATTTAGAAAAAAAATTGCATTTTAACCGTTTTCTTTTTAGCTGTACAGAAATGTGGATACAGTCTGGAGAGGACAACAACCAGTTTGGCTGGTGGTCTGAACAGGACCTAAAAGGCTACAACCATGTTATCAGAACATCTTCTTTTGGAAAGATAAAACCTGAAAATGGTTAAAGCGAGCTTATTGTCAAAATACATGTGGATAAACTGAATGCCTTGGCAAGACTGATCACAGAAAGCAACAGGGTGTTGTTTATTAGCCTTTCTGTGACTGTCTCGTGGTGTTTATGTGGTTGTTGATTGGTTGTTAGATTGTGATATCCATCGTTGCTTCCCAGGAAGGGAGAGGTCAGATAAGGCAGGGTGGGGGAGGATCTGGCTGATGTGTTCATCCCGGTTGTTATCTAACCTCGTGTGAAGGGGGGAGTCTAAGGAAGGATGGATTTGGGCTGGCATCAATCTGTTACACTTAGAATTATAAAATGCATAATAAATAGATCTGAATAACAGATCCCAGCTGTCTGACTGCCTAGCTAATTAGCTTTAGCCCTCCTGCTACAGAGAATGGCCAGTTTAGTGCTGTTAAAAGTCTTATTAGTTCAAGGTGTTGCCTCACTTGCACCTGATTTGCATTTGGGAGCTATTACCTATAACCTTGCATATTAACTCCTTTTGTGTGCAGTCACACATCTGGATATCAGCCCTCTGTCATCTGTAAGCCATCCTGTTCTCCCCAGGCTTCTATTTACAAATCCACCGCTGTCTTTACTGTAAAGCTGGTGACGAATCTTTCATTAGACAACACTGTCTAGAATCCCGTCAGCTCCGGTTTTCTGGAAAAACCCTCCTACAGAGAAAGATATGTGATTATTGGTGGTCTTGTTTTGTAAATGTTATGTGTTTTTGTTCCCTTCTTTAACTATGTCAACAGCCCCCAGCTGACCCATCTCTGTTCTATACAAAACAGACTCTCTCTCTCTTGCACTCAAACAAA
This sequence comes from Pseudochaenichthys georgianus, assembly GCF_902827115.2. Lineage (NCBI taxonomy): Eukaryota > Metazoa > Chordata > Actinopteri > Perciformes > Channichthyidae > Pseudochaenichthys > Pseudochaenichthys georgianus. The sequence goes on along the minus strand of NC_047509.1, from coordinate 35,197,887 downwards.
CAGAAGGCCCTAAACTGTTTTTATTTCAGCATGTGCTTCTCTAAGAGAACAGTTCCTCTTATCTTCCTAACCCAAGTGGAACATCTAGTCAACAGGGAATTTGGGGGAGAGAGGGAGAATGCCCGGGGCCAGGGGCAAAGAGATGTGGGGAAGGCCGGGAAAGATACAGAGAGGGGGAATGTGGAACAGTGGGAGAAGAAGGGATTAAAATGAGTGAAATGCAGTCCGTGACAAGTTGACTGGCCTGTCTGTCTAATTAGGGAAGAAGAGGCCTTTCTACTAGGCGGGGGGGAAACCGTTACTGACTCCATGTACTGTATACGCTGATCAGCTGACTGTTGCCCTTAAATAGGTTTGAGTAGGTTTGCTTTGAGTTTCATCACATTTTATTAAAAGCTTAAAAGTCATCCAGATTCTGAGTTTATTCAACATCGTCCACTGTGCTAACAGAAAGGTTTTAGGAAAATATCCAATTGCAATCTCTGCCATTGATTTTGCAAGTGCAGTTGAAGTTGTGATGTTGTTTTCTATCATTTGGTTAGGAATTGTCAAAATCGTCAAACCACCGTTTCTGTGCTCCGTTATAACAAACGTTTAAAATACCAGCACTCAACAAGTAATCTCTTGCAGTATTTGAGAACAAAGAGTTCTGCTTGAGCCAGTCTTTGTTGGATACATTCAAAATGAGTTCAGATCAAGCGAAAGGTAAATCAACGGTATTTAGTTTCATGGTGCTTTTCATTATACTGTCAACCACTGTTGGCAAAAACTGGCCTTTTTAGTGGACGGACATTGCACAATGCTGCACTCTCTCTCAATACCGAGCAAGTTCCAAAAGGACCATTCTCCATTAGTCACTAAAACACAGGTTTCAAAACACCAAGGTTACCCTTCTAACAAGATGTGTGAGCGCTTAATCATTATCGCTACATCCAGTATGTCTACTCAAGCTCCCCTTTGGTACCAGGTCCTTTGCTCTAGTTGGGTTGCCACTGGGGAATGTACCCATCTCAATGTAGGCATTGTGCTTCACCTTCTAGTATTAACCCAGCTCGCTACCACATACTAACATCAACTTGTTGACAAAGAGGAATGACTCGAGTTGAGAAGACCCGTGCCGTACCATGCATTGGAAATGCGAAGAGACTTAAACTCTTATTTTACCAACTGGATCGAGATCCCCCAGGTCTTTCAACCTTATCCACTGAACATGTCCAAAAACATTTCACATCAAGGCTAAGCACTGAACTGTTTGCACTGCCTGCTCCATTTTACAAGAAGAGGATGTACAATCAAGTACAGATAGATACAACGGAAGTGGGGGAGGATGCCGGAATGAGAGGAAGAGCAACATAACCTTCCTAAAGCTTTCCGACGTAAAAAACCCTTTCATCGGGACAGTTGCTGTTAAAGTCCGGAACTCTTTATTTTTAGCAAAGAACATGCTTTCTAGATGAAAGAGAGACTGTAAAGAAAACAGTCTGCAAACAAATGTTACTTCTGCTTTCTTTGCTGGGGCCATTTTCCTCAAGTCCAAATTGTCCAGCTAACCGACACAGAGCAGAGGAAGCGATGAGGCGATGGAACGATGGAGTCATGGTAGAGAGAAGTGCCTCATGTTCCATGTTTTCCAAACACTGAGCTCTAACATCACAGCTGACCGAGCATCCCCCCGCCCTACAGACTTCCTGCCGAAAGGGTCAACTCTCTTCCTGATAGTTACTGTAAAATTGTTAGCTTTTAATTTAAACATTTTGATATCATCGCTGGCAATTGCACATTGTTTAGGGTTGGGTTAGGGTTCAACCTCTGATCCTATAAATAGACTATAATAAAGCATGTAGCAAAAGTAGACACTCAGAACCTCAATGCATTCTATTACTATTAGGCAAATAGATGAACATTGTGTTACGATCAGAACTGAAGTTGGTCAAAAAGATTTTACTCTGGAAAAAGTGAAAAACATAACATGTTATTTGGTGTAGACATTGTTGTCTTCATTCAAGGGACTTGTGTCCTGTGTTTCTCCACCACTGCTAAGTGTTAAACGTGTTTTGAGTACAATGCCGTCAGACTTATATTATAACAAGGCAAAAACTACCAAACGCTTATGGTTACAGATTGCTTCCTGTGCCTTAACCATCTTCTTAATCACTTTAAAAATGGTGGGAATCATCATATAAATGTAGCTTGGGGATATGTTTGACATAAAATAGTGATTAATATAGGGATTTAGAGGTTGTTGCCTTGGGCCCCGGCACTTCACCAGAACTTCAATGTTGTCAGTGAGTCATCGGGATAACACGATCCAACTGTATAGGTTTAACATTTCAGAGACTGTGAGTGTCCTTCCTGAGTCATCGCTGTATTACTGACGGCTCTTGTAATTGCCGAGATAGGCTAGCATGTTTTGAGTTAGAGCTATGTGTGCGTTTTATGTGTGAGTGTAGCGAGAGAGCAAGGGCATGAATAGTGAGTTAGCGATGTTGATGAGAGCTAAAACCATAACAGCTAGCTACGTTAGCCAAATTGGACCTCCGCCAGTCCGCAGTGTGTGTGTGTGTGTGTGTGTGTGTGTGTGTGCACGCATGCGTGTGTATGTGCATGCGTAAGCAGCACTAATTGGGCTGTGGGTTTGGCCCTTGTCCTATCTAACAGGAAGAGACCGTTTAAATATCTCTGTTAACGGGAATCTTACATATTGACACCCACGCTGGTGCAGGACATCACAGATTAAGGTGATATCTACACAAAACTAGCATTACACTTTTTGCTTCTCTATAAATGAAACTTCTGAATCAACAGATAAATCCCAGATAGACCAGACAAGGACTTATCCACACTATGTTGTTTGTGAGCTCTGCCAAAGGGGATGGGTCCTAAAGCAGAATGTCGGAATGATAAGGATGTATTTGTGTCCATATGTTGAACACTGCTGAGGTTGTAGAGGAGTGGAAGTCATGCTTTGGGGAATCATATCCATGCCTACTTATCAACGGGATGAAGGACAGATGCTCAACCGCAGAGAGAGATGGTTGATGATTAAACTTTATTGTCGTTACGTAGTACAGGTGCTATGTAACGAAACGGTTTCTCTGCATGTGACCCATCCTAGTGTTAGGAGCAGTGGGCTGCCATTATGTACGGCGCCCGGGGAGCCGTGTGGGGAACGGTGCCTTGCTCAGGGACACCTCGGTAGCACTTGGTCTTTCCGGGACTTGAACTGGTGACCTTCCAGTTGCCAAGCCCAGTCCCTATGGAGAGGGAAGGACTGTGAGATCTGTAATAATGCTGCATGTTGATTGGTTCACAGGACATTTTTATATTGTTGATCTCTGCCAATCTCATCCCAACCCATGGCTTTCTGCTTTGTTTATTTCCCCACATCTATTTGTGTCCAGCTTACAGCCATCAGCCCTTGTTTGGTTGGGAAGGAGGGTGAAGATGGGTGGATGAGAACAGTGCTGTTGTCAACAAATTATAAAACATATTTGTATTTGTTTGCTTTTAACCCATTTGCGATTAAATCAAATCTATAATGACTATTATTTGTGAAAAACCACACCAATTTAAAAAGGTATCACTTATGTTAAAATTGTTACAAAATGTTTCCGTATTGAATTTGCCCCTAATATGCATTTCTGTTTCTGTTGTCCATCTGCAAAGCTTCACGAGTACATCTGTGAGTGTGCATGTGTGTGTAGTCGTTGTCGTCCAAATAGAGCTCCACAACAGGGACATGTATCCCCTCGGGTCATTAAGGCTCCAACACAGGGACCCATGTGACCTGCGATATCTTCGGCTTCCCTCTCAGCTGCTCGGAGCAAAAACGCAACAGCTCGAGACACAGACCCCTTTCTTTCCTTTTGGGGTCAAAACAAAGTGTGGGAACAAGAGGCAAAGACCGAGCGAGGGAAACATGTGCTGAACAGGGAGAAAAAGAAAAGAAAAAAGAAAGAAAACACAGATAAAGGCTTTGTGATTTGGCCCCACGTACAGTAAAGCGCTAACAAGCGGGATATGGGACTCCTAAGTCGGGAGGATAGAAGTCTTTCACCCATAGGTGTTGTTTTTGCTTAACCGTTGCCTTGAAGTCCCCTTGTGCTTTGTGGGTTTCTCATGAAGTCCGCCTTGTCATGATTAAGGGGCATTAGACATGTGGGGTGCATTTGAAGGATAGTCATAAAGCTAAGCTAGGTCACGCTCAGCCCTGTCATAAAACCCAACCGGCGGCATTTTTTACCACAAGACATGCATACGAAAAGTTTTAAAGAGGACATTATTATGCTCATTTTCAGGTTCATATTTGTATTTGTGCCTCGACTGTGATATTTTTACATGCTTTAATATTCAAAAAGGTATTTATTTCTCTCATGCTGCAGCACCTAGCTCTTTTCACCCTCTGTCTGAAACCAGAGCCCAGTCTGCTCTGATTGGTTATCTGGCCGACTCTGTTTTGATTGGTCAACAACGTAGAGATGTCACGCTCCCTTAGCAAATCACGTACACAATGTTGGAGCGCATGACAATAGAAGCGTGAGTGTTTACATAGTGATGTCATTATGTTACAGAAGTAACCGGGGAGTTTCAGGCGGAGGGAGGGGGGATGTGTGGGAGAGAAACTCCCCTTTTGCAGACCATTTATATGCACATACAAAGCACACTACAGGAAAGAGCGGAAAGCATTAGGCTCCTATTTAATGTAATCTTATATTAAATGTTTGTCCCAGTGTTATATTAATGGGATCATGGACTTAATATAATATGAAAAACTTAATATAATATGAAATGCCATTGGCAACCATTTCGAGGAAAAAAGGTTTAGTCAGGCTGGCTAGACTTCCAAAGCGAGGATTTAAAACAGAGATACCTAATTGATAAAGCATGATAAATGGCTAAGTCGTAACTATTACATAAGTCTTCCCCAAGCTTGCACATGAACCCACATGACAAACAGCTTTCCAGACTATTTGTCTTTGGGTGAAATTCCAGTGCAACTGTACTAAGAAAGTCAGTAAGTAAGTAAGTGGGATGTTTTTAGAAATTGCTCCCCTAACCCTCGAAGCTTTGCATTACAGGATGTAATACAACCGCCAGGAGCAAAGGTACTGTTTTCCACCCACGTTAACCAGGAGGGCTTTAGTCAACAGGTCCGAATAGAGCATGTGATTGCCAACCCACCTCAGTTTTAAGTTATTGTGAAAAAACCATCTCTGTTACATATTTCCCCCTGCGTAAGAATGATTTTAATTTGCTCAGACAGCTTTTACCATACATTCCATTTACTGTTCATCTGTTTGGAATTTGAACTATGACAGAAAACAGGTGTACTCTCGGCAGGCTTGAGCAATGTTGCCTTGAAGGAAGTATAGGACTGTTTCGGTATTTTGAACATGTAGTTAACGGTACATTACCAGAATGCCATCTTGAGAGGGGTTTGGAGTTACTGTTATTACAACATGTATGTTCAAATTAGCATGGCAGTAGTTGCTTTGTTCTATTTGTACCGCCATGTGTCTAGTCACTTCTCTATAGGTACTTCATTGAAGCGGACATACCCGTCTTACTAACATTGTTTAGAGAAGGAATTGCTCTCGGGGGTCTTTATGCTCCGTTTACTTCAAGGCCCGCTATATGCTTCTATAGCTTGATCGCTGATGATGGTGATGAGAGGTCTCAAGGTCACGGCCAGCATCAGCTTTCACTGCTGATTTGTTGCAGCTTTCATCAGTGCCCTCTGATTGGCTCTCCCAAGAGAGCTTAAGGAATGGGGACACTATTTAGGCTAACCATCAAAGCAAATGTGGCATGTGTTTACATGTAGCTCCAGGGCGATTCGACCCGGATCACTATCTGTTTATCTACAACACATTCTTGCTGCATAGTTTGTATCATGTCTTCATACCTAAAGGACACATTGGTTGTTTGCCATTTACTCCGAATGGCCGAGGGACAGTATCAGGCGCATGTTGTGAAACAGTCGCAGTTTCAAACCCATTAACATTGCGAATTGAAACAATACTACATTGTTAGGTTAAGGCAGGGGTGGGGAACCTTTTTCCTCTCAAGGGCCATTTCAATTTTTTCAACATCCTCCGAGGGCCGTACAAATTATTGACCTCTGCTTAAAAATCACAGCCCATTCATTTGGCCTTTCTTTCATGCTGTGCAAAGAAAAAGCAACCTCTTAATCCAGATATCTTGCCATGCGCATGCATGCACGTGCACGGTGTGGCATGACCACCGAACAGAAAGATATGGACACAAGATGTGTGCAAATGTATTTAGTTTCCTATCCATGTGGACATTATTTAAGTGGGGGGGACCTAACCTCCTGTCCGGGTCGTCCGGGAAGATTTTTTCATAAATGTTGAAGTTAAAAGCATCAATCTGGTTCACTTTGAGAGCAAAATGAAGAGATCTATGGAAACATCTCTCACCACCCATATGAAACAGAACTGTAAGCAGATTTACTTTTTCTTTATGGATATTTTACAAATCACTCTCCTTTCAAACTGTATTCTTGTTTATTAATAACAACTTTTGTTTACTGTCATATAGTATTTTATACCTGTTTACTTTATTCTCTTGTTTTTTGATAACTATAATGATCATATAAAGATGTGCATTTACCTCACTGGTTGGAGAAAAATCTTCTTATATTCGTTAGCATAGCTAGCTAACCAGATGCTAATATCAACAAAGTTATTGACGGTATGATCAGAATGACAGATGAATAGATCGCTATTGGGCTTTCAACTAAAGACACATGCAGCCACGCAAAAACTGCGGCAAGTGTACGGATTTATGGGTAGGCCTACTGCAATTTTTGAAGTCCCAGAGCGGCGTTCTGGTGCTCTCCGTCAGAACTGCACCCCACGTGATGACACGTTAGGCTCGTGTTGTGTTCAAGGACCATGACCGTTGCCAGGAAAAACAGGCACTCGCTTGTTTAATTATTTTGCGGTCTAGATTTCTTAAATTTTTTGCGTGTGTTTATAAATTACCTTGAGGGCCATACCAAATGGTCTCGCGGGCCGTATACGGCCCGGGGGCCGGAGGTTCCCCACCCCTGGGTTAAGGGATAGAAGATGGTTTGGGGTCAAATGAAATGTTTTGGTAACTTAGGTCATGTTCATTATGTAAGGTGTAAATCCCAAAGCTCCCTCCAGAGGGAGTTTCTCTCCCCCCTGTCAGAAAATGCCTCCATTGGACTCCTTTGTTTACCTACGTAACATAGTGACATCACTATGTATCACACGTGCTTCTATTGGCTAGCGCTTCAAAACATTGTACGTACTAGGGGGCGGAGGTTTCCACACATCTCTAAGCAGTTGACCAATCACAACAGAGCCGCCAGTTAACCAATCAGAGCAGACCTGGCTTGGTTCTGGTTTCAGACAGAGGGTGAAAAGAGGTGCTGCAGCACAGGCAGTATGAGAAAAATAAAGAGCTTTTTGAACATTACGCCAAGTAGACATGTCACAGTAAAGACACAAAATATGAACCTGAAAATGAGCATAGTATGTCCACTTTAATTATGTAATGAAAAATATGTCAACGTTGACCTACAGTTTTTACACTCGACAATATTTCGGAAAGTGTTGGATCAAAAAATGGCTGCTGTAACAAAAACAGAAAATAAGAGAAAGCTGTGTAGTGAAATGGGTCGTGTGCACAGTATTTTGGAAAGACCCAAGGAGCAACCTGCTTAAGCATACAGTGTGTTAAAAACAGGTCTTAACAGATTGAACATTTGATCAAACAGTAATTCTGAACAAACAGTTACAGCCATAGTCGTTTCTCCTACTTTTTTTAAATATACTGTATAGAGTGCCACAGTGACACGTCCTAAAACACGGAAGTAAACTCCTTCCGGTTCTTTTATAATTTACTAATCATAAATCTAATCGATAGATTTATGATCGATAGATTTATGATAAGAAAATTATTCGGCTGAACAAAACGTGATCTGTCTCTTAAATGTGTGTCAAACACAGACCTTATTTCCGAGCTATTTTCCAAAATCCTATGGAGAGATTGCGTTGGGTTTTGTCGTAGCAACCGGAAGAAGCTTACTTCTGTCACTGTGGCACTCTATTCACAATTATATATATACTGCCCCACTTTCAAACTCACTGTGGCCGGCTCTCACAAACACACCAGCTTCTCACACTAATAACATACCAGGGCTGCTACCTCAGCCCTCTTGGAACCCACAGCTCTTAAGCCATGCGTTGAGAGTAGAGAGCTGTGCATTATCCATTAGCCATGCCTCGTCTGGCTTTGATGGATCAAAGGGCGTGTAAAGGGCTGCAGGACCCAGGGCCACTGCAGAAAAACAAAAAGCGGACAGATAGGGAGAGGACAGAGGGCTGACAGATGGAGATGGAAGGAAGAGGGCAGGGAAAGGGATGGAGGAAAGTGTGGGGGGGGGAATGCTGAGGGTTCTGGGGCTCACAGCTCTCTCTCGGAGTCACCAGCTGGACTGTGCTGAAACAAGGCAGCTGAGGGCAGCGTAACGACTAGGGCTACACCCTGATACCAAGTTTCATGCATATTGGGCCAGTCGGTCTTTTCCTTCATCCTGCTTACAAACTGTCAAAGAAACCAACAAACCACACAAGCCTATTACAAATATAAGTAAGTAATACATTAGTAAGTAGTATGCATTGTTGCTTTAGTCATATTGTTCACTTTGATGTCATTGAATTGCTCTGGAGCTTCTTCACTGTTTTACTTTATTTTTAAGAACATTTTAGGCATGTAACCAGCACAATCCAGAGCATGTTAGGACACGCATGTTGTGGGTCTTTGTCTTTTTTCAACGATATTTGGTTACTTGGAATCAAACCTATGACCTTCCAGTTTAAGACACTTAAAGACCAGGGACCACGACGACGTAAGAACAACAGTGGAGGTACAAAAGGAAGGCTGAAAAGATTTCAGGAAAGCTTTGCGGGAAGGCGGAAAGGTAAGAGGAAGACAAACAGGAAGGCGTTTCTTCGAAATCGATTAGAGTAGAAAAAACAAAGCGGAGAAAGGGGAAGGAAGTATTGAGATTGTAAGAAAGAGGAGGTTGAGAGAAAACACAAAGCAAGGTGAGGAGGTGAGGAGAAATTGGATTGAGACTAGGAAAACAAAGAAGTGGAAAGTATAACATTTGGAAGAAATAGAAGGGAGAAAAGAAGCTGCTATACAAAATGGCAAAGTAAAGAGGGGACGTAAAAGGGGATGAAAATTGGACGGAGAGATGAGATGGGTGGAGGTCTATTAGCAGGAAGTTTGTGCGTAAGTGTTGGCCTGGGGAGATGGAATCTGGTGTGGTGTGTTTGTTCTGGCTTAGCTGCCACCCTTAGCAGGCCCCTTCACTGGGCACTGGGAGAGAGGGATGTAGAGGGATACATGGGGGGGGAAAAGGGACAAATTAGAAATAAGAAGTAAATGTGTCAACTTAGGTATAGTGTGACGCATGCTGTCAGGAAAAGAAAGGGGTACACATTCAAAATGAGGTAACCGTTGTCATAACAAGTGGACATTTGAGACAATGTGGATGGTGTGGACTACTTCCAAGATTAAAGGAGAAACTGGAACCAGTGAGTCCAGAAGGTTCTCATTTGTCTTGTTAGACGCTAGTTGAATTGCTTGAATTTTCCTACGATACCACCAGATTTCATTAGGAGTTTTGTGGCTTCCATTTTAATGTCTGGCGCATCGAGCCCTACGAAGCAAGCATGAGGCGTTTGCTGACCTGGTGACATACAGCACTTACCCAACCTCTCAGTTTTCTGTGGACTTTCCACATTTTAACTATTCTTCCGGGATAGCGTATTGTCTCATCATCAAGCTTTATAAGGCTCAAACATTTCTTGCAGAGTGGACCCAAAGGCAGGAGACTACAGGCATCAAGAACTTGAATACAAACTAATCTAAAGAGGTAATTAAGTGCAGGTGGTGTATAAGCTCAGGTGAAGGGAGTGAGGTGATTAGGCAGGAGAAGAGGAGGATTCTGATTGGCTAGGAAAACATGGCAAGCACTTGAAGCAGGGAGGGACTAACGAGGTAAATGGAGAGTAGAAATAGTAGTTAATTAATATATTTTCCTTAAAGACATTTTAATTTAAAATCTACTACTCAGGGAAGAAGGCCAACCAGTTTTAATTAGGCCAAATTAATTCACAGTATCTATTACAAGCACTTTTGTTCATGTGTAATCCATAATAAAATATAAAATGATAGTTGGATCTTTGTATCTTCTTAATATTAGCAGAGAAAATGTAATGTTTTTACAACAATATACAATTAATCCTACCAATATAGATGGGAACCGGGTTGGGGGGTCCCGAAAATATTTCCAATACCCAAGGGGGTCCCGACTGAAAAAGTTTGGGAACCACTGGTCTAGAGTCATTCTCATTGATTTGAAAGGGACTTGTTGATGTCCATCCTCTGATCTAAAAGAAAACCCTGACAACTAAAATAACACTAATCTACATCAGCTTGAGGGAACTAGGACATGGTCATACATTGGGTTCAGACTGGGAATACATAAAGAACCACAACACAGGATAAGATTTGACATTCATTTCCCAGTGGAGAGAAACAAACTAACATTGTCCAGTTAGTCATTTGATAGCCGAAAGCGAACCGGTTTCCTGCGACTTCTGTCAGAAAAGACGAGTCTCGATTTAGCTCATTATCTGTCCGCCTGGCTTCCTGTTGATGTCCGTAGTTACGTACAAGCATAAGTAGGAGACCGAGCTTGATTTTAAAGTAAGAACACACACTGTACAACACACACACACACACATTCACTGAGGTGACACACCCTCAGGTTCAGGGCCTGTGCAACTTCCTTTTTGTGCACAATGAGATATACAAAAGCCCTTGCCCTTTTCCTGTATCCAAATAAACAGTCCAAAAAGGGCCATGAAGCAGGAACACTGCTGTGTGTGTGTGTGTGTGTGTGTGTGTGTGTGTGTGTGTGTGTGTGTGTGTGTGTGTGTGTGTGTGTGTGTGTGTGTGTGTGTGTGTGTGTGTGTGTGTGTGTGTGTGTGTGTGTGTGTGTGTGTGTGTGTGTGTGTGTGTGTGTGTGTGTCCATGTGTTGCGTGAGTTACGTAAGCATGACTGTGGCCCCCTTCATTAGGGCTGCTGTTCGGCTCCTGCTTCCTTTGGTCACAATTGGCCTGTAGGCTTATTATAACAGACATGGGAGTTGTATGTGTCACTCCGTATGTTTCTGTCTCAGTGCTCCTCCAGGGGTGTATTTGGCTTTTCATTTGCCCATACTTTACAAACATTTTCTAAATCATCAGCTGTACTTGTATTTTATGTGGCACTTGAGTGCTTCTAAGTAGTTTTACAGACAGTGTTTATCCTCTTTCTTGTGTAGCTCTTAAAAATGTCACTACTACCTCATTCACACCAACGCAACTCCGGTTCAAGCTCCGTGCTAGAGCTTTTCAGGTTCAGAACCCCTCACAGCTGACACCGACAACAACAACAATGGCCGATTGTGCTCCAGCTTCCTCTGTACCTCTTCGGAAGACCAGATTCCCAGCAGGTAGCTGGTCTCTTTAGTGGACCACTGCTGCTTGTTAAGTTTCTCCATCGTTGTGTACGCTGGATAAAACGCGGGCTTCTTGTTGTTGTTCAGGAGTTGATCTGCCCCTGCCCCCGCCTCGACGTAAGCGTGACGTATGCGGTGCTTTTGCTCTGGCCGGACAATTTGTTGGTGCTTGAAACGAACCGGATTCCGGAGCTAAGAGGCTGCTCCGCTGCGGTGTGAAGAGGAAAACCCGGTGCTTTTCAAGCTCCAGCTCCGAACCGGCCCTGAAACACCGTTGGTGTGAATCAGGTATACATGTTGTCCTCCCAGTCTGGCCTCAACAAGTTGCACTGCTGAGATGTCTGATATAAATAATATCCTAATGTTAGGTGGGCAGTGTCCCAGCTGTAGTCGATTTAAGACACAAGGTAAAAATGTTAGGATTTTATCTGCATTTACAAATTCCTGGTCAACAATACAATGGCAGTTACTGTTTGTTGTTGATTGATGTATTTAAGATAATTTGATCAGTGGCGGCTGGTAGAAAATATGTTTGGTGGGGCTATGGAAATAGGGACCAAACCATACTAAGGCGGTCCGGGGGGATCTTAGATGATGTTAGAGGGTGGGATGGGGGGGGGGACAAATTGAGGCTTAAAAATATGAGATAATCCATAATCTGCAGAGTGGTTAGCTATGAATCTTCCAAAACTGTGCAACAGTAGGCCCACTCAAACTGCAGAACATTGGTGCTTTGGGAACACTCAAATGATTTAATTCCCATTTAAAATCAGGAGACTAAATCTGTGTGTGTGTGTGTGTGTGTGTGTGTGTCATACTTGCCAACCCTCCCGGTTTTCGCGGGAGACTCCCGATTTCATTGCCCTCTCCCAGATTTACTCACGACTGTTTCCACTCGGACTTTAATACAGCTACACCATTGTTTGGTTTCCATGGTAGCGCGTCTCTTTAGCAGGGCGAGCAACTGAACAAGAATTGACAACTCCACCCTCTGCTCACTCCTTTCCTGTAAAATATAGGTCCAGCCCACACATATGCTCCATGGTGCTACAGGCATTGCCCTTACAACTACAATAAGCATGTAAATGTTAATCTACAGCTCCGGCAATCCACTAGCACCGAGACACAGCCATCCTCGACAACTACTGTAGCGTCACCTTGGATACGAGTCCAAACATCTCACAGACACACAGGCCAGGGCGCTGACACGGCTCCCTTTGAGCATCAGATCTGACGACGCTGATTGGCTGAAATTATGTTTCGGCGGCATAGTTTACAGATAGCAACAGTCAGCTTGTTGGCTGCTGCTGCTCTGGCTGAGGGCTCCTTTCTTACCGCCCGGACGAGAGAGGGTAATGATACACGCTGCGGCCAGGCAGGAAACATGTGACTTATCAGTAACTTTAGATATCGTAAAACAATTTTAAATGAGATTTTATTGTAGATTATACATTTTACTTTTACAATTATATAATATTTACCTTGTTCATTTAAAAAATAAATAAAAATAAAAAAATGTTTTTTTAAATATATTTTTTATTTTTAATGACAATCAAACATGTGGGAAGAGTGTGGGCGGCGGCGCCACTAGCGCCCCTATGGGCCGGCCGCCACTGTATTTGATATATGTTGTTATTACTTCTGTATGCCAAGTTTGAATTAGTTGAATTATTTAAATCATTTGAATTGATTACATCAAATTGGGCCGGTTGTTTTTTTCTAACCCCACTTACAAATAAACACATTTAACCAAAAACATAACCTCGTTGGCAGAGATAACTACTTTATTTTTTTTGTATTTTCTGATTCAAACCATTTTAACATTTTGAGAAACACCTTTTGCTTTTAACAAGAGTTAAGTTCTGGAACGTTCACTTACTTTGACAGTCCTGTTAAGCTAGCACCATGGCTAGCACCCAAGTTACAAGCTAACTTTTAAACATTTAACAGTCAACAAACACCTTTGCATTTATCGTGTATTTTCCATCTGTGGTGTAAAATCCAAAGAGGTATCTTATGTAACCTCTGAAATAGTTTTGTGTCATAACATATCTTCTCCGCGTGACATGCTAGTTTTCTTTACTTTGTTGTTAGCAAAGGGAACATAATAGCCTAGCTAACTGAGGCTAATGCTATGTAAGCTCTACAATAACAGGCTCATATGCTACTTAACAATATTACATTGCTAACAAGCGATTAGCCAACTTTTTTAGCAGCGACAATGTAGCACTGCTTTTAGTTGTTTTGTTAGTTTGTCGCTTCGAGTATAGCATACATTTCTACCTGCTCAAGCAATATATTTTACTGACAAATATGGGAATGGTATCAAGTCTTTAGTTTCAATATTAAATCAGACTTTGGTGTCTTTTGTGGATTTATCCATCTTCCTGTCTGAGGACTCTGTCCTGAAGCAGTTTTATCCTGTGTGTGCAAACCTTGTATTCACATGTGGCTGTCTTTGTGTGTTCCAGGTCACCTCGGCATGCATCCCAGCTCCCACCAATGATCTGGTAAGTCTCCTTCATCTCTTTTCCTTAGTAGCATTCTGTCTATAAGTGCAGTTTTCCCTCTCTGTCTGGCCTTAGTTAAGAGCTATGGCTTCCCAAAACCACTGCATGGTTTCCTCTTGCTGCATTCCTTTTGGGAAGCCGAGCCCTCAACCCAGTTTGAGCACAGTTTGAGCACTGCTGGATCCCAGAAAAAACTGTTGATGTTGCTACAGGAAGTAGTAATGTTTATCCATTAGTCTGTTTGTTTAATTAACTCTCCTTTCCTTCCTCTGTGTCCCCCTCATCTTCCTCTCTCTCACCTCCTTTCGACCTTCTCCATTTATCCAACGTCCTCCTACCATCCTACTCTTCACACCCTTATCTCCTATCTTCTACTTCCTATCACCTTTTCTTACATCCAGCAGCGTCGAGGGACCGCTCCTTCTCGACACATCCAGCACCTGGTGAGCACACTTAAACCTCACATCCTGTCTCCTTGTCTTCCTCAACTTCATACTTTTTTATCTGCATCTTCCATTTTCTGTCTTCACCCTCCACCCCCAGTGTCCATCTTGAAAATGTCCATACTTGTTAGGGAAAATGTGAAAATAACAAGAAAAAAAATGTTGAGGATCTAATAGGCAGCCTTGTTCATTACGCTGCATTTTAGTGCCAAGAACTCTGCTCTGTACTTGCTATCTTTCAAGTTGTAACACTACACAAATTGTGTTTGGTTCAAATGGCTTACTGGTTCATTAAGTGGAACATAAATAAAGCATCTGAGCTTGAATGGACCATGCATTTGGATAATGGGATGGCCAACTGTATCTTTTCTTTTTTACAGGGGTCCACCAAGTCTCTGACCTACACCAAACAGAGAAACACCCTGCCAAGGTAAACTTCATTACATTCATTTCTTATAATAAACATGTTTTTTGTATTTATTGAAGTACAAGTAACAAGTATGTTAGCACTGAGAGACAAGGGAGAAATGTTTGATCAACATGCCTTCATCTAATGTGTTTACAACTTAAGAACAACCAGGGAAAAAATAGTAAATGCATTTATGTTTCCTTCCAGGTGCAGTAGACTTTGTTTTATTGGCAAATGTTTAAGTCCTTAAGGGGAGAAATGTATTTTAATGTGCTACTTTTAGTTTAATTTAGAGCATATGGTGGTGGTGCATTACAGCCTCTTGTGGCTGACATGAGTATTACAACAACAAACAACAACATTTGATGTGTACATTTCAGGTTTAACTGATGGGAAATGAATACAATAAGAAAGGAACAAGAAAGATGTTTCCAGTTCCTAAGCCATAAACACATTATAGAACATATATATGATTTTCCTCCTCCTTCTGTATATTGCTTTGCTCCAGAGAAAACATATGTAATGCTAATAATTGGCTATGAGTTTCCACATCTGCACTGCTCCTCACTTTGCTCAAACCATTATCCTTTCATACTACCCTCCTCACAGTAATGGCAACCTTCTTCATCCTTTCAGGAAGGTTAAGTATCAGTCATGTGTAGGAACAAGTTGGCTTCCTTCATGTCACACATAGTATCCAATTTCTCTTTTTTCCTTTCATCCTCTATTTTCCTTTTCTCTCCATCCATGCATGCAGCCAGAGGTTTGCATCAGAGGTGTGTTCGTGTTGATCTGCTGCAAACAACCTATGACCTTATGCTCTCGTTCAACCCCCCTCTGCGTCTCCTCGTCCAGGAGCTTCAGTGTGGACCGTGTGATGGAGAGAGTCATGGAGCGCCACTACGACTTCGACCTGACCTACATCACCGAGAGGATCATCTCTGTGTTCTTCCCCCCGAAGCTGGAGGAGCAGAGGTACCGCGTGAACCTGAAGGAGGTGGCGGCCATGCTCAAGTCCAAACACCAGGACAAGTTCCTGGTTAGTGATTCCAGAAGTTCTTTGGTGCTTGTTGGTGCAGTGCTTTCACTTCCCTCCTTAGAGTGTTCTGGAGACACTTGTTGCACAATAGAGGAAGCCACAAAATATACTTGGCAACCCACAAATAAGCAGTTTGTTTTATTCTGTCACTCCCATGATTAACATCGTTTCTGTTCCAGCTCCTGAACCTCTCCGAGAGGCGTCACGATATCACACGACAATACACAAAGGTAGACTTTGTCCTCGCACATTTTGGGAGAATTCCGTGCACAGCTTTACATGAAATCACCTCAAACAACGTGATCTGTTTCTCCATCTCAATCGACAGGTTCACGATTTTGGCTGGCCAGACCTCCACGCCCCACCGCTGGATAAGATCTGTGCCATATGTA
This sequence comes from Pseudochaenichthys georgianus, assembly GCF_902827115.2. Taxonomy (NCBI): domain Eukaryota; kingdom Metazoa; phylum Chordata; class Actinopteri; order Perciformes; family Channichthyidae; genus Pseudochaenichthys; species Pseudochaenichthys georgianus. Next base: position 35,181,524 of record NC_047509.1, on the reverse strand, counting down.
AGGCCATGGAGACGTGGCTGACCTCTGACCCCCAGCACGTGGTGGTCCTGCACTGCAAGGTTAGAGTTCACTGCCATTTAGCTTTTCCCCTAGACAGATGCCCCACTGTTTGCCAGGCTTTCAAACAGGCAGATGTTCCCAAATGTAGTTTTGTTGCTATAAATATGGATTTGTGAACACAGCTAATTTGCTAGTTTTAACCTTATTCTGCAGATTATAGGTGATCGGGAGGAAGACTGGGAACCAGTTCCAGCTACATGAAATTAAACATTTTTACAAGTGCCTTCACAATGTAAACATGCCTCTCAAACGATATTAACGTTAACCTGATGCAGGGAAATGCACCAAGCTGCTCTCCCCTCTTAATATGGAGCCAACAGGTGATCTTAATAACCTCCAATCAGCTCAGGGAGAGAGGGACACTCAGCTGAAATGAACAGAAAAAAGGAAATTAGTACCAAAGTCTGACCCCCTGATCCCACCGGAAGCGTCTGCGCTGCGGCGCGCTGCGACCTCCTCCTGCGTCATAACCCACCAGGCGCATTTCAAAACGTTGCGGAAGCGGAGCGTCGTGTGTGCAGCCTCGCAGTTGTTGGATGAACGTTCCACTTCCTGCCTGCGCTGCGTCAAAAACAGGATTCATCCTATATTTTAGAAATTCCTCGCGGCGAGGAGCTTCTGGGACGCTTCGAGCCGCGGTGCAGCGGGTCTGGTGGAATAGCACCCATTGACTAGAGTGGCCGCGATCGCTAAAAACGCTGCAGCCACAGCGCAGCGCAGACGCTCTTGGTGGGCTTAGGGGGTGAGGGTAGGTGATATTTATATTAAAAAACAACACTTAGTGCACCATATATTGTATTAAGTACAACAACTTTTATTTGTGCTCATAAAAGACATTACTTTAAATTGCTCTTGGATTAAAAAGGACATATCTTGATGGGGGGGGTTCGATTAAATGTGAACCTATAAACAAAATAAGACCTGGTTCCCTTAGGCAAGCATGTACGTTGTATAGATGGCAGTTACATCTGGTAAGCTAGTGCAAAGGAGTTCTTTAATTCTTAAATAGAAAATAGAAATGAAGAGAGCAAGAAAGTCTCTATACTGTCTGTGCATAAAGTGAAGGTGTGTAGTTCTCCACCTCCTAAAGAAAAGGTCGTCCTGAAAGTCTGATTGGCTGAGAGGGGAAATGCACCAAGCTGCTTTCAGCTCATAATTAGGAACCGACAGGTGACCTGAATAACCTCCAATCAACTCAGGAGGGGAGGGACATCCAGTTGAAAGGAATTAAGAAAGGGGAATTTCAACAAGTCTCCACAGTGTTAGAGAATTCTACAATACAGTACAAAACACACATACATTCTAAAAAAAGGATATTTTTAGCGTTAAATAAATAAATATGATTTAGTTCATACCTCAGTTTATTTGTTAATAAAGCTTCTTGTCAATACCATGACAGAAGTGTCAACAATAGTACTCTTATTCTCATTGCATATTCTTACTTTAACTTTGAATGTTCAATAAATATTTATTTCATCTTTAATTGTATTTATTTATAAAATAAAACAACTGTGCAAAATCTTTAATGACTAGTAACTTAATAAATGCTAGATTAATACATACAGTTAAAGTACAAGTATGAAGTAGCATAACATTAGAAAGTAAAACATTAAAGGGGACCTATCATGCCAAATGCACTTTTTGATGTCTTTTATACATAAATATGTGTCCCCGGTGCGTCGGGGAACTCACGCAGCGTCAGAAAATAAAACCTTTTCTCTTTTCCTCCGTACCCAAATCTTTTAAAACGGTGGTAGAACGAGCGGAAAAGGATTTGCTGCCGATCTGACGTAATATCGGATGGTGGACCCACAGAGAGTTGCAATCAGAAACAATGCCTGACGTGTTTTGGACGTAATATGGTGTTTTTTTACATTAGCATCACTAACACTCAGAGCTAACCTGTACTGGAGAGCACATGTGTTTAAAAGCAGGAAATAAAAAAAGGAACTAACCTTGTGATAAACCCACGAGAGAAAAAGCATTTGAGCTCCATACTGTTTCAGTAAATAATCCTTGATGTGGTTTAGAACAGGATGGCCTTTTATCACAGCAGAATTTAACTTATATATATATATATATATATATATATATATATATTTAGAATTCTGATCAGGCATTAGCTCCGCCTCCTCTTTTTTTTTTTTAAGCCAAGGACCCAAAATCTGCGTTTCTCTTAACAGGGATGGAATAGAGGGATATGAGGGATGTCTAAAATGCAGGATCTGTTTGTATTTTGAGCAAAACACATCATAGACATGTTTTTATATTTTTTTATATATCTGAGACCCATAATATATCCCTTAAAATAGCATGATAGGTGGACTTTAAAATGAAACTCAGGTATGCTAAATGACTGTACTCGGAAAGCTAGAAACATAGAAATAATATAGAATAGAATAAAAATACCAATCTCCCGGGGGGAGGTCACTGAGGTCGTCAAACAACTCCACAGTGGCAAAGCCCCGGGGGTGGATGAGATCCGCCCGGAAATGCTGAAGGCTCTGGGTGTTGAGGGACTGTCATGGTTGACACGTCTCGTCAACGTTGCGTGGAAGTCGGAAACAGTACAGAAGGAGTGGCAGACCGGGGTGGTGGTTCCCCTTTTTAAAAAGGGGAACAGAGGGTGTGTGCCAATTACAGAGGCATCACACTACTCAGCCTCCCCGGGAAAGTTTACTCTAAGGTACTCGAAAGGAGGGGCAGGCCGATTGTCGAACCTCAGATTGAGGAGGAACAATGCGGATTCCGTCCTGGTCGTGGAACGACGGATCAGCTTTTTACTCTCGCAAGGATCCTGGAGGGGGCCTGGGAGTACGCTTATCCGGTCTACATGTGTTTTGTAGACTTGGAGAAGGCGTATGACCGAGTTCCCAGGGAGTTACTGTGGGAGCTGCTGCGGGAGTATGGGGTGAGGGGGTCTCTACTCAGGGCCATCCAATCTCTGTACTCCCAAAGCGAGAGCTGTGTCCGGGTCCTCGGCAGGAAGTCGGACCCATTTCCGGTGAGGGGCTGTGCTTTGTCACCAATCCTGTTTGTAATATACATGGATCGGATTTCGAGGCGTAGTCGTGGGGCAGGGGGGGGTCTGCAGTTCGGTGGACTAAGGATTGCACCACTGCTTTTTGCAGATGATGTGGTTCTGATGGCTTCATCGGTCTGCGACCTTCAGCACTCACTGGATCGGTTCGCAACCGAGTGTGAAGCGGCTGGGATGAGGATCAGCACCTCCAAATCTGAGGCCATGGTTCTCAGCAGGAAACCGACTGTCCACTCCAAGTAGGGAATGAGTCCTTACCCCAAGTGAAGGAGTTCAAGTATCTCAGGGTCTTGTTCTCGAGTGAGGGAACAATGGAGCGTGAGATGGGCCGGAGAATCGGAGCAGCGGGAGCGGTACTGCAGTCGCTTTACAGCACCGTTGTGACGAAAAGGGAGTTGAGCCAGAAGGCAAAGCTCTCTGTCTACCGGGCCATTTTCGTTCCTACCCTCACCTATGGTCATGAAGGATGGGTCATGACCGAAAGAACGAGATCGCGGATACAAGCGGCCGAGATGGGTTTCCTCCGCCGGGTGGCTGGTGTCTCCCTTAGGGATAAGGTGAGAAGTTCGGTCATCAGGGAGGGACTCGGAGTTGAGCCGCTCCTCCTTCGCGTCGAAAGAAGCCAGTTGAGGTGGTTCGGGCACCTAGTTAGGATGCCACCTGGGCGCCTCCCTAGGGAGGTGTTCCAGGCACGTCCAGCTGGGAAGAGACCAAGGGGTAGACCTAGGACCAGGTGGAGGGATTATATCTCTTCGCTGGCCTGGGAGCGCCTTGGGACCCCCCAGTCAGAGCTGGTTGATGTCGCCAGGGAAAAGAAAGTTTGGGGCTCTCTGCTGGAACTGCTACCCCCGCGACCCGACCACGGATAAGCGGGAGAAGATGGATGGATGGAGAATAAAAATAAATATAGAATAGAATATAACCGTGATGAACAACTAACCACCTGGATGCTTATGTATGATGCTGCGACATGCTAACATGGATTAATATCAACATGTATGTCGATGACATTTGATTTGATTTGCTTGTGTCAGCTTTAATCTCTCCATCACTTATTTAAATGACAAATGAAGTCAGATAGTGCTGTTGAAATATAAGTTCTTGAAAACCATTATTAAAGAGTGCACACAATTCAGTTAGCCTTAAAATGAACCCTACAATCCACAAGAAACTCTGTGACCTCCATGTTTAGTGAGTCATTTGATGTCATCCTGCCAGGAAAGTGGTGCCAGCGTTACCAAAGGGAGCAGCTAGCACCGAGGGGAGACCGGGCTCCCACGGCCTATCCGCATGTTTATTTATTGCTTTTGGTCCGGAGAATTTAAATCCTAAAACCAGACTGCTTCTGTGGTCTGCTGACTCTCCATTACATTCCAGCTCCAGAGGCCCTTCTCTCTACAGCTGTAGAAGAAGAAGAAGAACTTACATGGGGATATAAAAATGTCAATTGGGGGACACATGGAGTAAAACAGGCTTTCATTTGTGCTCAGGGCGGAGGTGGAGTGTTAGTGGGGTCGCATTAGGAGTTTGAGGCTGGAATGTCTTTGGAATGTGTTGAGGAGCATCCAATGAGAGAGAAACAAGAAACCACAGGAAGCTTTTCATTTGCCTGTCCCCATGGGGTCTCTTACTGACAGCAATCACGCGTTGGTAGTGCAAACCACCATGCTTTAGTTATGGATGACATCAAACGGGATTGCCTTGCAGATACATTAAACATAGACGTAATCAGATAACGGTTACAGTTCATTTCAAGTTCAAGGAATGTTATATTATGAAGCACATGCATTTAAATACTTCACAATAACACCAATTATCTTGTTAAAAAGGCCTTATTATATTGGTCGGGGATGTCCCTTTCCTGTGGTGTGTTGGACAGGTTTGTGTGCATATCAATGATCTGCAAAGAGTCCAATCCGCTTTGTAATGCATTAGGTGGACACCTGATTTGTTAAACAAAAATACTGTGATGTTTCTTTTCTCAAATAATTTTGAGGTAATCCAAATGTCTCAGAAAGTAATCAGGTAACATTAGCACTTTACTGATGACTTTTCTTTACAGGTAGATAGTCATTGTAATGGATTACATGTTTAAAGTAACCCTCCCAACTATGCAGGATCAAATCTGCACACCGTGACTTTGCCTCCTCTTCCCCCTGCAGGGCAATAAAGGTAAAACAGGCGTGATCATCGCGGCCTACATGCACTACAGCAAGATCTCTGCAGGGTGAGTGTGTTTCAGTTTGTGTGTTCGAGACCTCCAATGAAACACCGTTTGTTCATAAAACATCCACACATCAAAGTGTATTGAACACATCGGATTACATTTCACATGTACATTTCCAACGTGCTTAAAACATAGCAACAGTGTGTCTCGTGTGTGATGTGTGTACCTGCGGCACAATGCTTTCCATTCAGATGCTGTTGATCAGTCGTTTTGATAAATGAAGCCCGGTGGGTTTAGCGCAGGAACAGTGGAAACGGCTTCATCCTGTGTCCAATGGCAGCTGTATCCTCTCCGTGTGCACTCTGCTGCAAGTCCCTTGATGGAAATGTGTGTGTGTGTGTGTGTGTGTGTGTGTGTGTGTGTGTGTGTGTGTGTGTGTGTGTGTGTGTGTGTGTGTGTGTGTGTGTGTGTGTGTGTGTGTGTGTGTGTGTGTGTGTGTGTGTGTGTGTGTGTGTGTGTGTGTGTGTGTGTGTGTGTGTGTGTGTGTGTGTGTGTTTGTGTGCAGGGCGGACCAGGCTCTCAGTACTCTGGCCATGAGGAAGTTCTGTGAAGATAAGGTGTCCTCTTCCCTGCAGCCGTCCCAAAACAGGTAGAGGCCACGAGACGAAATGAGGGGAAGTGGGCCGGGGGTCGATGAGTGGTGGTAGTGGGTGTGGTGGGTTGAGACTATCCTTCGGCATAGTAGAGGTTGGTAAATGCGTCCCGTAGCTTCAAGCTCTTCATACGTATAACTTCTGCATTTCCCTTTTCACAGCAGACTTCTGACATCTTAACAAGAGGATTAATGATGGCCGCATTCCAATTAGCTTCCTTTAGAGTCAGGACCCGGTGTGTTGCATGCTGGCTCACTGGTACACTGGAATATAATGGAGCCCTTGGTAATGCTTTTAGGAATACCTTGCTTTACGACAGCAGGCAGTTGTAGGTAAAACAGTTTGTAATGTTTCCAAGTCGTACATTTAGTAGAAAAACACTTGGATATTCTCAACAACAAACTCATCGCTCCATCATTTGTTTGTCATCAACAGTGACAGTGTACAAATAATAATAATACTAATAATAATACATTTTATTTTTAGGCGCCTTTCATGACACCCAAGGACACCGTACAATTTAAAAATAAAAAATAAATTAAAAAAATAACTAAATACAAAATAAATAAAATAAAAGCTAAGAGGCAACAGAACAAGATAAAAACACAAACAGGAAATCATGGAGGAGACAGTCAAGTGGACACAAATGAAACATATAATGGGGAGCACTACAGTGAGTAAGCAGATTTGAACAGGTGGGTTTTTAATTGTGATTAAAATATCTCCAATTGTGTCTGATTTCTATGTTCCTTATCTATTATTTTAGGATCAAACATAACAATACGTTTACATTCGCAAAGATAATAGTCAAGGGAATAGTTTTAACATTTTGGAGAATATGCATATTCTCTTTCTTTGTGATTTATATGAGAAAATCAACGACTGATTGATATCTATATTTTCATTTAACTTTGAGCAAGCGATAAAGCATATATCCCAAAGTCGAAGGTGAAATGTGACACTAACAAGAATGGTTTTGTACTGACGGGATTGCATCAAATATTTCGACTCGGCTGTCCTCCTCCTCCTCTGAAGATAGCTCGGTTGGCGCTCTATCTAAGGACAGCATCGTCTGCATCCTTCTCCTCTCTTTGAAAGATGCTTGTCCGTGATCTCCATCTGTTAGGTTCATCTCTTGTTTGTATCTCACAACGATCTGTCTCTTTCAGATACATCTATTACTTTGGGGGCCTTCTGTCGGGGGCCATCAAGATGAACAGCAGCCCTCTCTTCCTGCACCAGGTGCTCATCCCGTCACTCCCCAACTTCCAGGGGGAAGGAGGTGAGCTCTTCATCTATTCGCCAAATCACCAAATAAATACAGCGTCCTTTCTCTTATTTGACCCTCCATTTTGTATTGATATCCAATTCAGCCTACTTCAATATTTCTACTCATCGTGCTATGTTTTAATGACAACTATGATTATGAAATAGTCCTGTTACATACAGAATAACTATACCTTTGTATGAAAGTAATACATGATAAAAAAAAAAGAGGAAATGGTTAGAACTGACGTAAGTACATTTACAAACTGTGATTGGACTTTATTTATATAGCAATCATATTTGAGGAGACTTGTAATACTTGTGTGGATGGATTTAATGGTTACAAATCCAGAGATAAAAAAAACCTTTTATTACCAAGGTGTTTCTCTTGTTCTCCCATGCTCTTATCACTCTCTATTTAGCCATGTATGTCTTTCATTGGTGATCCTTCCCAAGTATCAGCCAGAACCACAAAATACAGTATAACATCAAATGCATTATCCAAACACACATCACCTCCTGCTTCCTTTAAACTGAATACCAATCTGCCTGTAAAAATGTAAATGTCTGCCTGTATGATTTAGTCATATATAGTGGCATTAAAAAACAACTTAATTGTCACCTATTATGCAAAATCCAATTGTTCATGTGTCCCCTCTGTGTTGAGAGATTCTGAAAGTTTCAGATCCATTCATATAAAAACCTGTCTGAAAATTAGCTAATTAGATTCTGGCCATTTTGTGATGTCACAAAGTGTTTTGGGTTGTGTAACCATTAGCCAATAACAAACCAAGGTAGCACCGCCCACCTCATCACCTGAATCTCCTCCTAGAGCACCAATGGGTGCGTTTCACTTCTCTTATTTTCATTTACTCGCTCCTCGGTCTCGGTATCACCGGAAGTTGATTTGTCTGCGCCATCTTGAGTAGCGTCCCAGTGGCCTTATTTGTGCCGGAGGAGCGAGGAGTGATAATGGAGGAGCGATAATCGAGGAACTCGATTCATCCTCCGGTGAAATCCTCAGACACTCGCCCCGCCCCCTTACTGTGTATCGCTCACTGATTGGACGATGCAGCGCATGCACTGATCTGGCTGCTGTCAGACGATCAGCTGTGCGGTGTCATCCCAAACGGACGTCGCTTCACGTGACGCTCCGGAGGAAAGGACGTCCCATTGCTCTTAAAACTCATTTCCCTGCCTCTCGTGGTTTCCTTGCGTCTCTCCATGCTTCCCTGGTGGGAGGGACTAAACGCAGGGAAACGACGCAAGTGAGGGACGCAAGGAATCCATTTTTTTTTTATTATTATCTTTTTATTTTTCATTCCTTACAGGTTAACAAACAGACATATATGTAGACAAATAAAAGACAAAAGACATCACAACAGGGCTATTTATCCCTTGCTCACAGGCAAGAGCTCTTTAACAGTCATTAAGCAATCCTCCTTTTTTTTTTTAAGCTAAACAAAATCTGGCCTTGTGGGCCTCACCAGGTCACGCCATCCCTTCCACCTCTTCTCAAATGTTCCACTCTGTAGTCTCAGTGCATATGTCAACTTTTCCATTATATATATCTGATGAATCACGTCCATTCACTCTCTCTCCGTCGGGACCTCTTGGCTCATCCACTTCCTCGTTATAGATTTTTTGGTTGCCACCCTTAAAATGTTAAATATGTACTTATTGTCGTTATCCATTATATCTAAGTCTACTTTCCCCAGGTACATTACTTCAAATTTCAGTGGTACTTTTGCATTAAGCATTTGTACCATATAATTGTGGGCCTGAGTCCAAAGAGGGATTATGGTTGGACATTCCCAGAACAGGTGAAAGTGGTTGGCATTCAGTCCGCCCCAGTTTCCCTATACTGTTTTTGAGCAGGCGTGATGAAGAACCTGACGTGTTCTTCCATTCAAACTCCCTCCAGGTCTGGGAATTGGTTGTTTTCCATTGTTGTTTACATATTCGTCCCCATTCTTCTGTCGTAATAGTAACATTTGCTTCTCGCTCCCACTTTTCCTTGATGTAGGATGTATCTGTCAATTTCGAGTTCTGTAAACCATTATATATTTTTGCTACACTGTTCCGAATTGTATGCATCTACAAATACCCTCAACACGCCTTGTTCTATGATTTTTACATGTACTTTTGTGATTTTCTGGTTCAAATAATGCCGTATTTGGAGATACCTGTAGAAATCATGCTTTTCCAGTCCATATTTTAATTTGAGCTTTTCAAAGCATTCTATAGTCCCCTTGGTATACAATGTGTAGTGAAATGTGAGTCCCTTCTGCTTCCATCCCTCAAATCCCCCCTCTACTCTATTTGGGATAAAGTCTGAGTCATGTGCGCACCACCTCAACAACAAGGCCGCCTCTTTTAAGTATTTTACCTTTAACATTTCGTTCCATATCTGTAGTGGCAACCTGATGCCAGTCAAGTTACCATCTCCAATCAAAGCCTGCAACGGTACTCCTTCAACCAAGTCACTCTCTATGTCCTTCCATGTTGCATTGTAGTCGGGGTTGCACCAGCACACTAAGGGTCTTAATTGAGCTGCATTGTAGTAGTCTTTGAGGCAGGGGAGAGCCATGCCCCCTTTCTCTTTCGCTAGTTTTGTGTTTTGAGTCTGATTCTGGGCCTTTTCCCCTGCCACACAAATCTAGAGATCATTCTGTCCCACTCTATGAATTGTTTCTCAGTGACTGCTACAGGAAGTGTCTGGAAGAGATACGGGAGCCTTGGTAGGACATTCATTTTCACAGAGTCTATTCTAGAGCTTAGGCCCAACAGGTTCCACCTTGCTATGTCTGCTTTAATTCTTGAAATCAAAGGCTTGTAGTTAGTTTCTGACAGCTTTTCCAGATCTCTTGGAATATCTACTCCTAGGTACCTCATGAAATCCGAATCCCATGTAATGTTGTATTTGTCCCTTGTTTCTTGAGAGGGGTTATAATTGAATGTGAGGGCCTGTGTTTTTTTAACATTTAATTTATAACCTGATAATGAGCCATATGACTCCAGACTCTTCATCCGCTCAGGGAAAGATTGCTCTGGTTGGGTCAGATATATCAGGACGTCGTCTGCAAATAAGGATATTTTCTGTTCGCCTCCTGCCATGTCCACTCCTTTAATGTCGTTATTCTGTCTTTTCCACTGGCTTAGTGGTTCTATGAAAATGGCAAAAAGCAATGAGCTCACCGGGCAACACCTTATATAAAAATGTCCACAAGGAATCCATTTAGCCGAAGTGAAACGCACCCATTGTGTTTTTTTCTTTTAAACCAATCACTTCTCAGAGGGTCGCGACCAGCAGCATCTCATTAGCATTTAAACCTATGGCATAGAATCAGCACTTTTGGAACAGGGCTGAAACAGAGGGGTTTATGGGATGCTACAATGATCTGTTTGTTTTGTATTACGAGCCAAACACTTCAGAGACATGTTTTTTATATATCTGAGACCTATAATATATTAATAATAATAATAATAACTGAGATTTCTATAGCGCCTTTCAAGGGACCCAAGGTCGCTTATTATATTGTTGAAAAATAGTGTAATAGGGGACCTTTAATAGAAAAGGCCAATCTTCTTTCAGGTCACTTTTGCTTTTCAGTTCACACCAAGTCATCAGTATTACACTGGGACAGTTTGCTAACCAGTACAACTCCTTATCTAACCTGAGGAGTACCCTCGATGCTCCCCAGCCTGTTTGTTTGTCTAGGTGCTCCTCTGAGAGGTTTCCCCGCTGACTGCAGAACTCACATGCAGCCTCCACCCACACACACTCCTCTGTTTATCTGTAATCTGATGATACATTCCAGACACAATCCTCTATCTGCATGTTGATAATGCTCACTATGTCTGAATATCTCTCCCCCTCCTCCAGGTTACTTCCCCTTCCTGAAGATCTACCAGTCCATGCAGCTGGTCTACACTTCTGGCATATAGTGAGTCACATGGCTGATATATAATCATGTGTTGGTCCTAATGAGCTTACATTGAAACACCGTCACAGAATCATTGAAGAGATAGATGTGAGGAAATTACACAAAGGGCCTTTTTCTTCTTCTATCCAGTTTTTAACTCAATGACTCATCTCAAGTTATGAATATAGCCATTGTCAATCAATTATTTGAATAGCAGTCAATGACATGATGCTAACAAAATAAATCCGTTTTTCGGAGTTGGGTGACATACTGCATCTGTTTGCGTTCTTTGTATTTCGGAGATATTTAACCTGTGTGTGTGTGTGTGTGTGTGTGTGTGTGTGTGTGTGTGTGTGTGTGTGTGTGTGTGTGTGTGTGTGTGTGTGTGTGTGTGTGTGTGTGTGTGTGTGTGTGTGTGTGTGTGTGTGTGTGTGTGTGTGTGTGTGTGTGTGTGTGTGGTGTCTACAGTGACCTTCAGGGGACCGGAGGCAGGCGTCTCTGTGTGACCATCGAACCTGCGCTGCTGCTAAAGGGCGACATCATGGTGAGTACACAAAGAAAATAAAAAACATTTTAACTAGGGCTGTCAAACGATCAAAGTTTTTAATCAGATTAATCACAGCTTAAAAATTCATTAATCATGATTAATCACCATTCGAACTATGTCCAAAATATGCCATTTATTTATGTATATTGTTGTGGGACTGGAAAGATAAATGAAAGAAGGCGGATATATCCATTTCACATACAGTATCTATGTTTATTATAAAAAAATTCTGTGTGTCAAAATGAAAGACAACCCACACACCTATCAATCATCAAACCGTGGGGTCTTAATTCATTACGTGTTGATTTATATCAACGGGGGAGTACTTCAGGAAAGTCGACGGAGGGGGGGGGGGGGCGCTAGTGTAGTACTTGTGACCACAGAGTGTGAACGTTGTGATCAGCTGTTTTAGCGCAGTTCTCCAGTGAAGAGGGGAGTCTCCCTCCGCAGCCTGTTGGCGTAGTTTTGGCACAATTCCGTTGTACAGACCGACGTTAACAGCAGCCCTGTCTGTGCACACGGAGACCGACTCTGTCGTCCGGTGATCTAACCGCCTTCTGGAAAAGCTTCACAAGTACGTCGGTACGCAAATGCGCTTTGTGACACAAGTGACGGTACGCATTTCAGATTACGCACATAACCTGGTACCAGTTATGTGCACCCCTGTACTACAGCAAAAGTATTCTCCGTCGGGACTTCCTGCAACAACACGACGCCGTTATCTTGATTCTGATTGGCCAGAAGACGTTATCAAAGACGTTCTATTGAGAAGTCGATGTGACAAAAGTTTTCAAAACCGTGGCTACTGAAATCAATCTTACTAACTGCTGTCTGTGAAATTTACTCCGCGTGAGTTGGCAGACTTTATTTTGCTTACTTTAACATCCTTTTTCATGGTGGGGCTAAGCCATTTCTTGGTATGGGTGTAGCCTACCCCAGCCATACCCTGGCGCTGCCACTGGTGGCACGTATGGGGCGGGCCATTCTGCACATGCGTTAAATGCGTTAAATATTTTAACGCAATTAATTCAAAACATTTATTACCGCCGTTAACGCGATAATTTTGACAGCACTAGATTAAATACATAAAATGATATATTTTCTTATGCCATATGCAATTGTAGACTGTAACCAAGTAACTTGTGCTTTCCTTCAGTATTTCCAGAATCCATTTCTTTACTCCACACATTTCTTCTTGATAACCTGAGTCAGTTTGTAGATTCCAAATTAATAATACAAAATATAATGACAAATGATGTATGATGTATTATTTTAGAAAAGCTTTATTGATCCCTTGTTTCATTGAAAAAAAATCTCACCGGTTATATGGTAAAACCAATAATTATAATATAATAACATATTATACAGCATCCTGCATTACTTTTTATATTTGGAAAGCTAAGGCTTTTGTAATATTACTCATAAGGTATTGAATGCAGGGCTTGTATCAGAGTATTTCTGCACTAGTATCACTACTTTCACTTGAGTAAAATATCTAAATACCTCGAACACCACTGGCCAAATCTCCTCTCTGCAATACAAATTTGTTTTGTTAACAAGGCATCACAATTTGTCCTTTTTGTGCATCCAGTAATTTTCAAAGTGTAGGTGTCAATCAGTTTGGAACACTTACCCCGTCAGTATCCCACATGCATTCTGAGCTTCGTCCCTCCTCCCTCTCCGCCGCCCCCTGCAGGTCAAATGCTACCACAGGCGAGTCCAGAGCGCAGACAGAGACACGGTGTTCAGGCTGCAGTTCCACACCTGCACCATCCACGGCTCCCAGCTGTGGTTTGGCAAAGGGGAGCTGGACGAAGCTTGTGTTGGTGAGTTTCTATGGATGGATATTATATGGAGCATTTTCTAATCCTGGACCCATTTGAATATATACTGCAGTTTTAGAATCCGAGTGCCACCTAGTCCCATTATATTGGTATCAAGGCGGACATCTTTATGCTTAATATCGCTTAATAAAATGCTTCATGAACAGTCTGCAACTCACTTTAAAGGTTCTAGATTGAAAAATATTACTACATGTAACAGGAAAAATATCTTTTTTTTTTTTTAAAGGTGTACTGTACCTTTAAATCGACTGGGGGCACAACTTGTCAATTGTTGCAGGAAAATCATCATTGTCATAATGTTTAGAAATGTTTGTTGTGGGAATGTCTTCACAGTGGTTTGCTTCCTAAAATGGCCCCATTACTGTGGCTGAATAAATCCTTTAATAGTAGTAGCTTAATCCCCATACTGGACACTATTACAGCTCCCTGGAGGTGAGCATATAGAGAGTGAGTTGTACTGTGTGCAGGGAGGGAGTGTCTCCAAATATCCCTCAGAGACTGTAAAGGAGGCCCATTGAGCACTGCTCTGTGGATTAGGGCTACAATAATAATGCTCATTTCCTCTTGTAAATGACATCCATTCCAATCCATTTCAGTAGATAAAGCTTTAGAAAAATATACATGAACACACTGTTGTTTTGTATTTCCTTTTCTTCAACCCAGATGAGCGTTTTCCCTCTGATGCCACAGTCGAGTTTGTCTTCTCTTCTGGACCTGAGAAAATCAAAGGTTGGTTCACTCTTCTCCTTATTACCTTTTCTAGATTTAAAGTTCACTTCCTATATTTCCAAGGTGTCAAAGACAATATCATGTAAATGCTCAATCGGACTATACAAATGCAAATGAATGGAAATTGGACATGTCTTTCCCAGGTCGTGAGTACCATAAGAACGACCCGGCAGTCACTGTCGACTACAACACTGCTGACCCATTGGTCCGCTGGGATTCCTATGAGAACTTCAACGAGCGATACCAGGACAGCCTGGAAGGTAACAGACTAATTCATCTCTTAGTAGCCAACTTCAGCCTTATTTCAAGCATTACTAATAAGGAATAGTTCAAAGTAAGTTAGTAACAGACTTCTAGTAGATCTCAAGTAGAAACTAGTTGGGCACTCAGAAAGTGCAGATATTTGCCAAGCCAAAAATGTCTATTTCGCAAAAAACGATAGTAAAAACTAATTAGTATTCCCCCAGTCTCCAAAATGAAATGGATTCTTCTTTGGCCCATGCTAAACTCTTCCAAAAAGTTTAATTTAGTCGGCCCAGTCGTTTTTCCACATTTTAATCCCTCCAACAAACAGCACAACAATTGGGTGGGGGTTAATGAAAGGACAGCCAAACCCTAAGAAAAAACCAAACATCAGACATCATTACATTGACGTTTCAGTTACAAGTGACAGACACATTTCTCTCTTTATGTGTAGCCAATGCAATCTCTTAGTTTGAGAGCTGTTCTGTCTGTCTCTCCTTCAGTAGACATTGCCCACACCAGAGGTCCTGTAGATGGCAGTCTGTACGCCCAGATAAAGAAGCGTCGAGGTCCCGGCTCTGGTTCTCTCTCCTCAACCAATGGCAGCAGCCCGGCGGGGGGCTTTGAAGAGGATAGGTCAGATCGTCTCATCGCTCAAGGTTCTGACTCCGCCCTCTCATCCCATTCCCACCATTTGCACCAATCATCCGTCCATCCTGAGCGCAAGGAGGAGCCTGTTCGCCCGCTGCCCCCAACCAGACAGGAAAGATTGGAGCTTGAACGTCTTCTGGGAGGGATAGAGGGGAACCGGGATGGAGAGCGAGAGACCGCCATCTTGGATGATGGAGATTCTTTGCCGTCTGAGAGAACGGGCACGCTGAGGCTCAACCGGTCGTGTTCTTGCCGCGACGGTTACCGGTCCCAGCGCTGTGCGGAACCTGGGTGTGACCGCACCCTCCTCATGCCTAATGGTTACTGCCTGGATCGCGCTCCCGGCACCAACGGGCACCACAGGGCGACTCCTTCTGCCAGCCCCAACCCGGCTGCTCCTCCGTCCCACATGGATCTGTGCCAGCACTACAGCCCCCATCCCCACCAGACCCTCCCACCCCCAGATCTGGTGTGGGACCGCCAGGCTGGCCCACCGCACTACATGCACCGCTCCTGCTCGGAGACTCCCCCGTCTCGACACATCTGCCCTTACCCATCGCCAGACCTCACCCCTCACTCTCACAACCACCCGCTCCATCACCCTCTGTCTGCCCCGGGACTTCTCTGCTGTCGGGAAGACGACTACACTCCCTATCATCCCCCTCCTCCACCTCACAGCCTCCACCATGCCCACCCCCACCACCCCAAACCCTCCACCAGCCCGACCTACCATGACATAATGTTAATTGACGGTATGTCGCCCCCTGGATGCCCTTGCAGAGACTGCGGCATCAGGAGAGAAGACTCAGCGGCCTATCACAGCTTGAGGCTGGACCAAGGGGAAGGCTTCCACTGGGACAGAGAGGCGGAGCTTCAGCAAAGGGAGGTGGGGCTTAGGAGAGCCAGGGAGGCAGAGATACCCAGAGGGTCAGAGCTCCACTGGGAGAGGGATCCTGGGCTGAGACGAGGCAGAGAGTTGTCCCTCCACTGGGAGAGGGACAGGGAGGCGGAGCTTCTGTGGGAGAGGGACAGAGAGGCCGAATATTGGCACAGGAGGGCCACCGTAGCGTCCTATGGTCCGCAGGGTCACGATCTCCCAGCCTTCACGTTTGACCCCTTGCCATCGGGTCACCCTGCTTATCCAGAAGCGTCGAGGTCCAACGCTCACTCCCACCTGGACCTGAAGTACAGCAGCAGTAGCAGCGGTTACCAAACGCCCCGCCAGGTGTGCCCCTGCTCCCCATACCAGCCCTCGCCGTCTGAAAGCAGGGGCTACGCCTCGGGGTACCAGTCCGAGTCCACGTCCCCGCTGCCCCCGGCCTCCTCCATGACAGGGCCCTGCAGCCATAGCAACGGGCAAGCAGAGCATAACCACCACCACCATCCGGACTCACAGCAGTCATACGGCTCTGACTCACACACTGGTGAGTCACTGTGAAACTGAGACCTTCAGACTTGTGTTTTCCCATAACAGAGTGTATAAATGATCCACAATCAACAACAGCCTGCACTGAATCATTTACGCTAAACTAGACAGATGCCATACACTTAACTCACACATTGTCTCCATCTGCCACCAAAGCAAACATTGGCAATAAAGAATATCTTAAAACCCCAAATATACAAATAATGTGTGTACTGACTTTACGTTTTTATAAATATGTTCTATCGTTCCCTTCCTTTTCAGACGGCCTTCGTAGTTCCGGGGAAAGTGTGGGCTGGAGAGATCACATTACCCACGGTTCCTTTAAGAGGGTCCACAGAGACAACCACGCACCATGCTCCACGCCGTCTGACATGTCTGGACCGCCCACTCCTGTACACACCAGCAGCCCGCTACGCACACAGGAGAGGTATTCAACGCTCACTCTTTCACGTAGAGCAGGGGTGTCAAACTCAAGGCCCGGGGGCCAAATCCGGCCCGCGACTTCATTTTATGTGGCCCCACAAGAGCTTGCAAAGATTATAATACGTTTATTATACGGTTACATGCCACTTTACAGAAGCAGGTTGCCCATAAACTACATGTCCCACAATGCATCTCGTTTTGTGACATGCACACTGAAGACACTTGCAATTATTTGCCCTGGACTTCTGCTTTCAGACGTAGTTAATTAGGAAGTTATTACCCTATCCAATAATAATCCAATTCAGAGGCAATAATGTAATATAATACATTATTTTATATATATTATACATTTATATATGTATATTTATATAGTTACAACTGGCCCTTTGAGTGCAACGATAATGCTAATGTGGCCCGCGATGAAATTGAGTTTGACACCCCTGACTTAGAGGGAAAGTCGTGTCAGTTTGAGTGATCCTCACTGTCAGGGAAAGGGAACGTTTGGATGGTCTGAAGTACTTAAAGATGTCCATCATAGTCTTGTTGTCCAATGTCTTCTGTTGGCAATACACTGACTCCATCTTAAACACAGCCTGGTATCTGCTTTAAATAAGACACCTTGTTATCATGACTTGGCCCGCATTCTTTCTTTAGATTTTGATGAGACTTTATTCACACCTGGAAGAGATCTGATCACAATGAGAGCCAGACCACCTTCAGAAGGCTGATCTGGCTGATCCCATTCCTCACATTCTTTCACCATCAGGTGTATATTATCCAACAACGATATCCAGATACAAGTTGCAGGTTACGGCAAGATGAACATGGGGTATTGATAAGAATAAAGATTCAATAAAGGATGTCAAATAAGAACTTTTAGAAACATTGGTGATTACTGTGATAGTAATTCTCTTGTGTGTCCATTGAAGCCCCAGTCCAGGAGGAAGAGAGTACGAGATCCGGACCACAGACATCCTCAGCAGTGACTACGAGGCCCCCCAGCCCCAGGAGGGACACCATCGTGCGGATATCATCGCCCAAGAATCCCTGGAAAGCCAAAGAAGCAGCACAGACCTGCCATCGCTACCGCGGACAACCAAAGACACGCAACCACACACAGCCGCACCTGTTCTACCCCAGAACCACTGCACTGCCCCCCCTGACCGCTCCCTCACTGCCCCCCAACAGCAGCACTGTAGCCCAAACACACCGTCAGCTTTGACGACGCAGAACACTTCTTCTTTTGATTCTGCAACACTGAACACATCAAACCAGGCCCTCTGCCAGGCTCCTTCATCCCCTATCCGTGCTCCGTCTGTACCGGGTACAACCCCACAACCTGGCCCCATCACAGCCCAGGCCCCCCATCCTTCAGAAGCTGCTGCTCTAGCGTCCAATGGGGAACAGACAGTGCCCCCGACTCAGAGCCAAACCCAAGGCGCCAGACAGACCTCAGCACAGGTCAATGGACCTTCTCAACCAGAAACGGAAAATCCAATGACCCCGAACACAACGCCTGCTCCTGCATCTCCTCACAAAGCTTCATCATCACCCCCACAGCCGGCCTCCAGCAGCGGGGAGGGCTCCCCAATCTCTGACACCCCAGTTCCGGGCTTTGCCACGTTGGGTAGGAGGTTGATGTTGAGTGGGTCAGACCCCCATCATCCGAACCACATCCAGCACGGACCCCAACACCACCACTACCCAGGCATGGAGCACAGCACTGCCGGACACTCCTCTGCACTGGGCACCAACAAGAGGCCCTGCTACTCAGCTCACCCCCCTCAGCTCTATCCATCCTCCTACTCCAACTATTCCACCATCTCCATCCCGCTGCCTCACCCCCAGCCACCTCTGCCAGAGAAGCGCCACCTCCCGGTCCAGCCAGGTTCCCCCAACGACAGCGTGGGAACTCTGAGGACAGCTGGAGGACACGTGACTCCCTCCAACGGCAGCACCGCCCAGCATCAGCACCATGTCACATTCTCTCCCACCGTGGGGGAGATCGCAGCCCCAGCAGGCAAAAATGATGCAGCGGCGTCGGTGGAGAACGAGAACAGGGTCAGTGTGAAGTTTGTCCAGGACAGTTCCAAGTTCTGGTACAAAGCTGGCATCTCCAGAGAGCAAGGTAGGTCTGAGAAGCTGCTTAATTATGACTAAAGGTTTTGTTTGTACGGACACTCTTCGAGTGAGAATCCATTTTCAAAATCAGATTTGTGTGATTTTTTTAATTTAAACCTGTTACGCAGATGGGGAACATACTGTAGGTTAATTTAGTTTCTAATTCAAATTAAAAAGTGAAAACTGAATCTTGTTGTATGTCCTAGCCTAAGTGAATGAACGTGTCCTAAAAGTGGCAGATTAAAATACATTTCTGGCCAAAACATGACAGTAATTATACATGACTTACTAACTAATAAATATATTACTTATATATTTAGAACCAAATTTGAAGAAAATGCAAATTCTTTAAGCACTATTTAACTTTTTTCCACCTGCTCCAGTGTATAATAATCAGAGCCGAGAAAACCAAGCCTTTTTCTGAATTGTTTTTGCCTGCCAGGGCTTCCGTACGTTTGATCAGACACATTTCAGTAGATATATGAACATGTTGTGTTTTCTCGCAGCAATTGCAGCCCTGAAGGAGAGAGAGCCAGGAACCTTCCTGATCAGGGACAGCAACTCTTTCCAGGGGGCCTACGGCCTGGCCCTGAAGGTGGCAACACCCCCTCCCAATGCAAACAACCACAACAGCAAGGGTAAAAAGGGTTTGCGTCATTTAAAAATAAAATATTTACATTCTCTCCTCCTCTACTCTCCTCTCCACAGACTAGCCAGGCTATTTGACATTACATTTGATGTGGCAGTTGCTTTGTCCGTAAGTAGACAATAACACTTGTTTAAAGTGAATCTGTGCTGTTTCAGTGAGCGACCCTCTGGAGCAGCTGGTCAGACACTTCCTGATAGAGACGGGCCCTCGGGGAGTCAAGATTAAAGGATGTCAGAACGAGCCCTACTTCGGTATGTTTTCCTGAGCAAGCTTCAGAATGCTTTTCCTGTCTGTGTCTCATGGGAAAAGATTGAAAAGCCAATAATGGGGCATGCAGCACCCAATCATGTAATCATTTCCTGACAATGTCAACTAAATACAAAATAAAATTGCAATCAACCTGATCAATATTATATTTAGACAAAATGATGTTACGAATAAAGTAATAACATTTTCCAACATCTTTTATCCATAATGTAATGCATTCAGAAACCATATTCAATTGTATTTTTGTCAAATGGATAGAACTCTACATATTCATACATATAAGAAAATCAGTTCTAATAAGTCAGGACATAATATAACATTATTCACAGTATTACAATATTAGGTTTCATTATAGTTTTTAAAAGTGGAATTTTGAATAGGTGTTTTTTCGAAAATGATTCATATCTCAGGGGCTCTAAGGATGCTTAAGGACAGATCATTATTGACCTCTGGGGAATGTAATATAGTTGTACTGTCATCCACAGGGAGCCTGTCTGCATTGGTCTACCAACACTCCATCACGCCCATCTCCCTACCCTCCGCTCTCAAGATCCCAGACAAAGGTTTGTACTTTTTTGTAAGCAGGAACAACTTAAACAATATCTGTATCATCAATTAATCACCTGCTTATTTTGTTAGGTAATACTTTTGTATAAATCATATGGTTGCTTCTTATCCCTCTCAGATCTGATAGGAGAGGCTCCGGAGGTTCTCCCGGTGAATAACGTCAGCACGGCTGCTGACCTGCTGAAACAAGGAGCAGGTGACCCCTCTCTTCCTCTGACAGGACCCTGTGAGGTGTGTTCATGATGCTCACCTCTCTGTCTGTCCCTCCCCTCAGCCTGTAACGTCCTCTACCTGAACTCCGTGGAAACAGAGTCTCTCACCGGCCCCCAGGCCATCGCCAAGGCAACAGATGCCTCCCTGGGTCGTAACCCTCGTCCCGCTGCCACCGTGGTCCAGTTCAAAGTGACATCGCAGGGCATCACGCTGACCGACAGCCAGCGCAGGTACCAGAGTCCCTGGAGGATTACAGCTTAAACATGTGTTAGCATTGTAGCACTTCCTGACTCCCTCATCTTCAAGTCAATCATTCTTTGAAGTGTGTATTTGTATTGCCTAAATAAGGTCTGTGGTTAGACAAGCTTTCAAGATTAACTTTTTTCTACGTGGTTGGAGGGTCAGGCCGATTGTCGAACCTCAGATTGAGGAGGAACAATGCGGATTCCGTCCTGGTCGTGGAACGAAGGATCCGCTTTTTACTCTCGCAAGGATCCTGGAGGGGGCCTGGGAGTACGCTTATCCGGTCTACATGTGTTTTGTAGACTTGGAGAAGGCGTATGACCGAGTTCCCAGGGAGTTACTGTGGGAGGTGCTGCGGGAGTATGGGGTGAGGGGGTCTCTACTCAGGGCCATCCAATCTCTGTACTCCCAAAGCGAGAGCTGTGTCCGGGTCCTCGGCAGTAAGTCGGACCCATTTCCGGTGAGGGTTGGCCTCCGCCAGGGCTGCGCTTTGTCACAAATCCTGTTTGTAATATACATGGATCGGATTTCGAGGCGTAGTCGTGGGGCAGGGGGGGGTCTGCAGTTCGGTGGACTAAGGATTGCACCACTGCTTTTTGCAGATGATGTGGTTCTGATGGCTTCATCGGTCTGCGACCTTCAGCACTCACTGGATCGGTTCGCAACCGAGTGTGAAGCGGCTGGGATGAGGATCAGCACCTCCAAATGTGAGGCCATGGTTCTCAGCAGGAAACCGATGGACTGTCCTCTCCAAGTAGGGAATGAGTCCTTACCCCAAGTGAAGGAGTTCAAGTATCTCGGGGTCTTGTTCTCGAGTGAGGGATCAATGGAGCGTGAGATGGGCCGGAGAATCGGAGCAGCGGGAGCGGTACTGCAGTCGCTTTACAGCACCGCTGTGACGAAATGGGAGCTGAGCCAGAAGGCAAAGCTCTCTGTCTACCGGGCCATTTTCGTTCCTACCCTCACCTATGGTCATGAAGGATGGGTCATGACCGAAAGAACGAGATCGCGGATACAAGCGGCCGAGATGGGTTTCCTCCGCCGGGTGGCTGGTGTCTCCCTTAGAGATAAGGTGAGAAGTTCGGTCATCAGGGAGGGACTCGGAGTTGAGCCGCTCCTCCTTCGCGTCGAAAGAAGCCAGTTGAGGTGGTTCGGGCACCTAGTTAGGATGCCACCTGGGCGCCTCCCTAGGGAGGTGTTCCAGGCACGTCCAGCTGGGAAGAGACCAAGGGGTAGACCTAGGACCAGGTGGAGGGATTATATCTCTTCGCTGGCCTGGGAGCGCCTTGGGATACCCCAGTCAGAGCTGGTTGATGTCGCCAGGGAAAAGAAAGTGTGGGGCTCTCTGCTGGAACTGCTACCCCCGCGACCCGACCACGGATAAGCGGGAGAAGATGGATGGATGGAGAATGCAGAAAATAGCTTAGAGGTGTTGAAGTGAAGTCATGCGATCATCATGTAGTTGCTTAGGAGTAATGCAGTAGGAACTCTGCCCTGTTACAAACTGCATAAGACAGACTATGTATCAGGAGGACACACTTGATGTTTTTTCGGGCTCACTTACTGACTAATGTTAGTTTTTGAACCAGAACCAAGTCCAACATGTTGCCCAGAACTGACTAGGTAAGGCTTGTTCGTTGCCTTTTGCTTCTAAAAGCAGTTGATCACTTGCAGCCCCTACTGGTGGCTTCAGAGGAGTGAGGAAGTGTGTTGTTTCCACCACAAGAGGTCCTTCAGCATACCGTCAGAAATGAGAAAAGTAATATTAGGCCAAAGTGTCACATTATTGTATCTTTCTCCTTCTAGGGTTTTCTTCAGGAGACATTACCCAGTGAACAGTGTAACCTTCAGCAGCATCGACCCCAAGGACAGGAGGTAAAGACGGTTGCTATCTTTCTAGGCTCTTGGGGTTTGAACCGTAACTAACCTCAAATCTGCAGAAATCCCCACCAACAAATGTTGTGTGTGCTGCTCCCATGACCATCCACTGCGTATATTGCTGTGAGCCCTCGCATGGATCTGTACCTGTTTCTATTTATCAGTGCCTTTGTTGGCAAGCATGCAAAACAATAGGCGATGTGTGCTGAGGCTGCAGCTGCATTGGCTTGTTTAGCAGCGCTGTGTGTGTGTGTGTGTCTGAGACCGGTTTCTCTCTCTGCTTCAGGTGGACTAACTCAGAAAACAAGGCTGTTAAGTAAGTGCTCTGTTTGTATCTCATTTCTATGTAACAGGGAAATAGTACGAGTGTATGCATGTGTGTATTTTAACATGGGTGTTCAGATTCCCCCCGGAGTCTGAGCTCTGCATGGCATCAGATTGCGTGTGAGCCTTGGCAAATTCATTCCAGCAAACATGATTGAACTAAATCAAATCTTGCATCACTCCTTATTACATAATGCTGATTGGTTCATTGTAGTTGACGCTACGGAAGCCCTCAGAGGCACGTTCCATTTGAAGAGTGATCTAAAGAGTTAAAAAAAAAAAAAAAAAAGTTTTCCAGAGATTATCTTTCGTATTTATTTTTCATAGAATCTCTGAAACAGGAGGAAAACATGTTTTGCAAGAAAATAATTATTCTAAATGCCTTATTATTTACTTATTAAGATGTGAGATAAATGTTTTGTTCTAAATAGCTCAAAACCATACATTTTCTCAGTTTTCCATGAACCCTAAGAATAAGCCTCTTGTAGCCGAAACGATTATCAAACACTGAATTAATATTCCCACAAAAACTAAACTTTTTCACCTGTTTTAAAGGAAACTAAGAAAAGTAGAAAAATGAATTAACCTGGGACCAAAGGTTTCAGTCGTAAACAATTTAGATCGGACCGACAGTAGACAAGGTCACAACAAAATGAATCAAATCACACTTGTTCCTCAGGACGTCTGTATACTCCAGTGGGCTGTTACAGGGAGACTTGGAGGACTGGACACAATGTGTCTCCCTTTCACTTGTTATGTATTAATTATGATGTATTCTAAATAGGCTGTGTCTTCACACGCTTTCTCTTCCTCCACCTTTCTCCGCTCAGGGTGTTTGGTTTCGTAGCCAGGAAGCCAGGCAGTGTGGCAGAGAACGTGTGCCACCTGTTCGCAGAGATGGACCCGGAACAACCCGCCTCCGCCATCGTCAACTTCATCAACAAGGTCATGTTGTCTCAGCGCCGATAGAGGGACGGAAGAGACGGAAGCCAGAGCAGATGGACAGTGGCATGGAGATGCATGTATAAAGCTTGCTCTGCACCGTAACGACTCAGTGAGAGTGTTTTCGGAGTGTAAAGACATTTTGGAAAGGTATGCTGGGTTTTCATCACTCTGTCTGCTCCTAGAGGGCTGTTGACAATACAACACTACTTTTAATTGTTCTCATATAGTACGTTATCATTGGAGGAACTGTTGTGAATCAAACTAAGCCATGATGTAAAGTGTTACAGCTCCTCCAAGGACAAGGAGTCTTCAGAGAAAACTTCTACAACAGTGGATTTACAAGAACAAATCGAAATGTTCTGCGTCTACGAGGGGCCTGTTTCATGAAGAGAGACTGAGGGGGAATTCAGCTATCGTGGGCCATAAGGCATCATGAAGCGAACCTACTCTTACCCAGGGTAGAACACCATGGTTACCTGGTTACAGAGTTCAGAGATCCATAGTCAGACCTCTTACACACGGTATAAAGTGTACTTTTTTGTGTGGCCGAGCGCTTCAAGTTTTAAAAAACGGCTGGTAACGTCACTGTCGAAACTGGAAGAGAAGCTTGTTTTTGACTGTGTCTTTTAAATAACCATTTAGTCCCACGGTAGTAAAAGCTGCAACCTATAATATTTGGACATAAGAATGAATATATTGATCATTTGTGTAATATCACAATTACCTTTTAGACATCTTTATTTTTATAAATGTCATCAAAGGCCACATAATCTCACTTTTTCAGATGTTCTAACCGATCCAATCAGGATCAGAAACATCTGAATCTGGTAGACCAGATATTTTGGATTCTTAAACTTATCTTACACTTTTGTTCCTTAAATGTAGCTCTTCAATAGTGAGTTGTATTTAGAAATATTCATGAATTGATTCTAAGGTTCCAGGAGCTTTTTGTTGTGGTTGTGACAGCTGCATGATACCAGCTTTCCAGAGTTACCGACTACCTTTAAGTCACTTTGTGAAACAGGCCCGTGGTTGAATACAACTTGTATCATGACTGAAGGAGCTTTAAATGACACACACATCAGACTGTGGGAAGATATTACAAAGAGGACATTTCCTTGCACTGTTTTGGGGGTGAAAAGCCTGAACATGTTCACCCGTTAAGACACAGGAACTTCCTTTAAAAACAGAATATTCTGTTATAAAGTGACCAAAGCCCTGATAACGTTATTACGTTTCTATATTTTGAGATTTGCAGGTATTGACATGTATGTACCGAGCAGTTACAGCCACTCTTGCCTTCATTATAACAGCTTTAATCATAACCGACAATCACATACACTTATTACATCGGAGCGAGGAAGAGACATAACTCTCTGATGAAAGTAAACATGAATGTGAGGTTTTTCACTTTTAACGAGTGTGTGTGCGAGGTCGTGGCCTGTGTGTGTGTGCGAGGTGGTGGCATGCGTGTGTCGAGGGTATTTCGGGTAAGGTTTTCGTTAACGTCCATTTGTAAAGATATGTATGTGACATGGGGGGAAAAGCTAGATGGAGAAGGATGTAAAGTGTTCAAACGCACCGTTGCCGTGTTACCAAATTCAGAATAAAACATTAAGTTAACAAAGAGCAGGCCGGTAAACACACACAAAGCAAAGCCGTGGCCTAAAGACAGACGTACTTAACCAAAGACAAAGCACTCTTGTATTAATACGCTTTTTATCCTGCTATATTTTTGTACTTATTGCTTCTTGTGTTTTTACTCTATGCATTTATTTTAGTGTGTTGCCTTGAAACGTAGAAAAACACTACTTGTATTACAGCGATAATATATTGTGGTCTGTTTTTTCTTGTTGATCTTTATATTATGTAGTAATATATTTTCACATGCAGCTATAGGACCGTGTATGAGATATAAAAAAAGGAAACGTGTTTGTTTATAAAGGACATTATGCTATTTTGTATGCCAAAAAATGAGGTATAGATTAAACAGAAATTATGTGGTACCTAAAGTGCTCTGTGTTCAGCGTTTTTTTTTGTGTCCATGTTTGTGTCTTCCTCTCTTTCTGCCTGCAGCTAGTCTTGTATACCACTGGACTGATCCACCTAAATAACTAATTTCTACTATTCTGTTTGTGGTGTTTCACAATTTTTGAAAAACTATTTCATTGACTTTTTTAATTAAATAACTGACAGCTGAATTCTCACTCCCCTTAACCAGCCTGTGATCAGAACTGCTTCAATAGCAAAATGTTAAAAAAACAAAAACATTAGCCATACTTTGGCCTACATCATGAGTGAGAATCATCGATACAAAAATCCATAAAAAAGGTTTGGTCTATTTTTGAATCAGACAATTTGCAGATTAATTCCATACCTCAATTTCATACCAATATACGCATATTTTTTCAGGCAAACCTAGACGTTAGCATCTCAAGGGTTAGGGTAGCGCTCCCTCAACAAAAAGCCAATGCCAACGCTGTGTTCGGCAGCATTATCTTCACACACCACTTTGAGTATGCTTGAAGCGTAAATCCACACAGCAGAAGTGAAAAGCTAATGTAATGCTATAAAGCAGGGGTTCCCAACATGTCTACCCTACTTTTATTATTTTCTAATCATAAATCTAATCGACAGAAGATAGATAGCGCCACTGCACCACTCTCACCGCCGTTAGAAAGTAGCAAGCAAGTGCAATTATGGAGGGTGAAGATTTGGAGTATTTAATAAAACTCCGAAAGACTGATTCTTTTGTTAGCATCATGTCATTGACTGCTATTCAAATAATAATAATGCATTACATTTTTTATTAGAGCGCTTTTACAGGTGCTCAAAGCGCTTTACAAGTACACATTACACATATTAGACATGTAAGAGTCATTACTGCGGACATTACCCACAGGAGCAAACGCGGGGAAAGTGTCTTGCCCAAGGACACAACGGCCTGACGCAGTGGCGGCCGAGGCGGGATTCGAACTGGAGTTCACCAACGCCCCTTGATCTGATGACCAACGCTAATAATAATAATTGATTAGAGCACCATTTCGATCATGCTTTCACTTGACAATGGCTATATTCATAACTTGAGATGAGTCATTGAGTTAAAGCTGGATAGAAGAAAAAGGCTCTGTGTAATTTCCTCACATCTATCTTCAATCTAAGCTCATTAGGACCAACAAATGATTATGTACAACAATCTATGTTGCGGTCAGTGAATTTCTTGCAAATTAATTGGCGATTTCTTATGAATGTTTTTAGCAAAGAAAAGAGACTGAAACAACAACTATTGGGCTTCATTATTAGTTTTATTTATTCAAACATCCCTTTAATAACTTTTAAGCATGACAATATAAACCATTTCGTTTTTTTAAAACCCTGGTAAAAATCAATCACAAATTTACAAACTGTCCCTTTAAAAAAAAATAACAAATCTAAATTGTTTTAAGTGACTGATTCCATTTTAAAGTCAACCTCATGACAGAACAGATTATGTAGCAGAAATAATTAGAAAACATTTTGTGAGGTTTCAGCCAACAGCCATGAATAGTGATAATGTACTTCCTGATTGGAGGATGAGAAATGAGTCATACCACAGAGGAGTTGATCAAAACACGCAGATGAAGGGTAACGCACCGTGGAGATCCATTACGGTCTGACCGAATGCAATTAAACTTAAAAATACACACTTTCATTCATTAACGGTTTTCTGTTACACATCTGGATTTTTAAGGCCATCTTTGAAAGGATACTGTATACAGATGTTCCTATATTCCTCAGTAGCTTAGCCAGGAGTGTAAATTATACAAATATTGTCTGTTACTGTCATTAACTCCAGAATATCCTAGTTTATAATAAGACATAAGCGCTGAGATGCCAATGACAACAAATTCCAGAGATTTGTTTTTAAAGTAAGAGACGTCTTATCAGCGTTTATATCTTAAGAGCAGCTGATAAAAGCTTTGTCAGGATCATCTTTTAAAATGTTAAAAAACAAAAAGGTGGAAAATAAAGTTGGCAGGTGAATAAAAAAAAGTGTGGCGTTTGTTGTTGTAATACCCATTTTGACCACAACATGTCGAAGCGCACCACTAAAAACATTGTGTCCCATTACTGTCATGACTCTTTGACCAATCCTTCTATTGGCTAGAAATATATTTTAATTGACGTTAAAGAAAAATAAATGCTTGCCGAAATTAGCATTACAACACACGTTCATCATTTTCACCAGTTTTAACATTTAAAAGAAAACAACAGAATAGTGATTGTTGTGATTTCTTCAACTGGCAAAACTACCTTTTCTCCACCCGTTTCACAAACAGCAAACACTGGAATCACCTGTTCTTTGTTACAGGAGAGAAATGGTTTTCCTGATTACTGGATTCCCCCCCCCCCCCCCCCAACTCCATCTCAGGGCCTCCGTATTAGCTTATACAAAACATGTAGCCTGAGAGCAGCTTCCTCTCTGTGACACTCCTCTGCCCTGAATCTGAAATCAGTATTCTGTGAAATAACATCTCAACTCCGTCAAAAACATCTGTGATAGTTAAATGCCATTTTCAGCATCAGTTCAATTAAACAGCAAAAGCAATATGTTTAACAATATGTCCCAGTTTCGAGGTGCAAACACATTCAATCATTAAGGTTTCCCTTCTGAGGTCGCACTAAATCCCAAACAGAAAACAGCAAGCCTCCTCCTTTACGCCTCAGCCTTCAGTCCAACAGTGTAACATCACAACGCTGCAGGACGCTCCCATGTTACGACAGCACACAGCGTTAATTAAAGCTAAGTGCCTTTGTCAGCTTGGAATGTCTTCCCTTTGAAGAAAGAGCTTGCTCAGTCCTGCCTCTGAAACAGGGACAAAGAGGGCTCCACGTTCAGCTAGTCACTCCTCTATCAGCAAGTTTGAGAAGTCAACCTTTTCTTTAACTCGTATTGCATTGGGCAATGGGCAGCCCCGTTAATGTGAGTACAAATCCAAAGAAATGGCAGGAAATATCCACGCCTAAAAGGAATTCGCCTGTTGCCCGGCTACACGGTTAGATGGCACGAGTTATCAGCTGCTTATGTAACATCAAGAGCGAGCACCATCTGATGGGGTCTGCTGCTGGTGTATGTCTGTATGAAGCATCCTGGAGTGTGCAGCGCCACCTCACAGCAGGGGGGCGCTGAGGGCGTGGCCGGAGGAGGGGTGGCTGTGCTTGGCGCGCGTGGTGTTGGAGCCGCAGTCGATGTAGCGGTACGCCTCCAGGCTGTTCTGGGACGTCCGCACCATGTATGAGGTTTTTACCGTGGTTCTGAAAACAAGCGGAACGATACAGAACTTAAAACCAATTTCTGTTATCACCACAATAAAACCAAAAGACCACATCATAAGGCGCTTTCACACCAAGTACTTTTCCCAGGAATAGTTCCCCAGAAGTATCTAGTAAATTGCGTTCACACCGGAATAAGTCCCTGAGGGAGCCGCTGACGTCACTTCTTCTTCTGCTGCTTTGGGTTTACTCGGTGTGAAAGCTTTCTCTTGTCTCGTCATTAAATACATGAGAAACTGAGTAATGAGCCTTTTATTTATTTTAAATCATTTTTATAATGTTTACATATGTTATCAATTATATTAGCGCTGAAGAATGGTTATTTTTGTAAGTACAATGTGCACATTTTACTTAGACCTCTCTTGATAATCTATATTTGTATTCATATTTTACATTAGATTATTTTTCTTTATATTCATTCTTTTTTATTATTATTAAATGGAGCTAAAATAGAACTTTTACTTCTTATATTTACATTCTTATTTAACTTCCTGTATTGTATAAATATTTGTATTCTACTATTTTTTTGTATGCAATATTAATATGTTTACATTTAAATCTTCATTCTATTTTATGTTTAAATGCACATTCTTACTTTAACTTCTTATCGCTATATTATTGTTTTTAAATGGAGCAACTGACACAAAACCCAATGTCCCTCGGTGTATAGAAAACATTGTGATAAACCTCCTCACAGCGCTGCCAGTCCAATGTTGATTTCAAATGTGAAATGTCCACGTTAAAGATGAGGCTTTAAGTTGAGCACAGCCCTAGAAAGGATGCTTGTTTAGACTGATGTCCCTCCTTGAGGAAGTGGCCTGTGTGGTGACGGCGTCTCAGTGTTACATAACACGACACAAGTGGCTGCCGGCTGATAAGAAAATGTATGATGGTGCAAAAGTGGAAAATAACTAACGGTGACTCAAGTGTTTCATTTGGACAATTGTGACTGAAGTACTTTCCTATTGGACCGTTTGCTGCTACACTCCACTCCAAACAGTTCTTTAACCCCGCTGCCTTTCTCTGACAGCTGTAGTTACTTTTTTTTCTTATTGTTTTATTTGATTTTGATTTAGAACTGAGCCATAACGTTTTGTTTTCTCATAACAATGGAAACACTGTATCGTTCATTGATTTAGTGTTTCAATGTTCCAAAAAAATACTATTGTGTAGGTAAATGAACCTTATACAGTTTTTAAATATACTGTACTTTTATTTTGATGCTGATTGTACTATATTTACTACATAGAGTATTTTTACACTTGTAAGTTCAGAGGGCAACATCTCAGTACTTGTGAGTTTGAAAGGTAAAGAGGAACTTACTGCATAGAAACAACAATGTTGTGGACCTTTATGCTGGGCATGGTACAGAAGGCGCTGGAAAAGAAACAACAGAAAATATTTAAACTGGACTAAATAAAAATCACATTTAATTCCACTCATTGTCTCTTTGTGTCATGAAGGTTAAAGGGGCACTCGTACTTTCAATTGTCAGGTCGATGAAAAGTAGATCAGACAGACTTACTAGACGTAGGGGGCGCTGCTCCCGATCTCCACACTGACGGTGTAGTTCACCTGCAGGACACAACCAGATCAACACGCTGTTGTCTGGAGCTGATAAGTAACTCCAGTGTTTATCAGTGAGATAAAGGAGAAAGACAATGTACACACAGCTAGACGTTTCAAAGGGCATGTGTGGTACACACACAACAAGGTCACACAGCTAAAGTGCAAGATCAAAACTATAACATGAGAATAATGATGGACAAATGATGAATCCCTCCTTTATCGTAATATCAGTCAAAACAATCAGTTATTGTTCCAAATCGTGTAGCCATCTTCTGACTATCTGAAACAGAACAAAACATATCATTTTTGCTTTACTCAACAAATCGAAGGAGTTATTAAAAACCAAGAAAATGTGAATGTTTTGGTCATACATATTGGATTCTTGTAAATGTACCACTTTAGTTATGGGTGGGACAATATATTATTATTACATCAATATCCAGACTAGATAGTGTCGAAGATTTCGGATATCTTAATAAAGCACAAGTGTCTTTACCTGATTTTAAAGGCTGGAAGTTGATTTTATTTCCTTTATTTACCCGACTGTTCTAGCTATATTTCTATTTGTCTTCCCTATTTAGCCATTGTCTCCACATAAATGTTGATTATTTATCAAAGTTGTGTAAATACCGATGGTCAACCCTACAAAATCGTTGCTATATTGATATTTAACACATTGTCCGCTCCTCCGCTCCCTCCACTGGCTTCCGGTAACTGCTAGAATCCACTTCAAGACAATGGTACTTGCGTACCATGCTGCGAATGGATCTGGCCCTTCCTACATCCAGGACATGGTTAAACTGTACACCCCAGCACGTGCACTACGCTCTGCATCAGCCAAACGGCTCGCTGCACCCTCGCTGCGAAGGGGACCCAAGTTCCCATCAGCAAAAACACGTGGGTTTGCTATCCTGGCTCCAAGATGGTGGAATGAGCTCCCCATTGACATCAGGACAGCAGAAAGCTTACACACCTTCCGGCGCAGACTGAAAACTCATCTCTTTCGACTCCACTTCGAGCGATAGAATTACTAACAAAGAACTGCTAACAAAGCACTTATATACTAATAAAGGACTGGCTTAGCCAGTTGAGCAGCACTTGAAACGATTGGCTCTTTGAAACCTGATGTTCTTATATGATTCTGTTTTCTTCAAGGTTGTGTCTTCCTGGTCGAATGTACTTATTGTAAGTCGCTTTGGATAAAAGCGTTAGCTAAATGCAATGTAATGTAATGTAATGTAATGGGACGGGACAGCTCTAAACAGTGGACCAATCACCACAGAGCCGGCCAGCTAACCAATCAGAGCAGACTGGACTCTGGTTTCAGACAGAGGGTGAAAAGAGGTGCTGCAGCACAGGCAGTATGAGAAAGATAAAGAGCTTTTTGATCATTATAGCACAGAGACATGTCACAGTAGAGACACAATATACAACTTTGAACCTGAAAAGGAGTTTAATAGGGCCCCTTTAAAAAGGTCCCATGTCATGGCCATTTGTACTGATCATAATTCCATTGTTGAGGTCTACTAGAATAGATTTATATTGTTCAATTTTCCAAACTCACATTGGTTTCTCACAGCATCTCTGTATAGTATGTGTATTCACTCTCTGTCTTAAACGGTAGGGCTGCTCAATTAATCGTATTTTAAATCGCGATTACGATTATGGCTTGCAACGATTACGAAAACAACGTAATCGAAAGACGATTATTTGTTTTTTATTACTTTTTCTTTTTTCAGTTGAATTATACTTAAAGTTCAGGGAAATCAACTGTTCAAAACATTTTTCTCCAATAAATGGATGTTTTCAAAGTCAATGAATAATCGCAATTACAATTATTGACCCAAATAATCGAGATTATGATTTTTGCCATAATCGAGCAGCCATACTAAACGGCTTGTCCAAATTATAAACTGACTGCTACACAATTAAAATAAATGCTTTTATATATATTTCTATTAGATGTGACTCTTTGGCGTTTCTGTTATTAACTGCTGCTTTAGTTGTTCTGACTGCTAAAATCTTCTGTTATTCCTAATTTTAAAGCCGATATTCCGTGGGGTCGGGGGGCTCGGATCCTTGTCACCTTTTTCATACCTGATGAGTTTGCATCCCTGATTATATTTAAGACTGTTTCCCTTTTTTTAAGAAAAGTATCGAAATCGCAATTCTTGACTTGGTATCGGTATCGAAACCAAAATGTTGGTATCGTGACAACACTACGAGGAAGGGAAAAAATGGAAAAAGAGAAGTCTCCAACGAGGCGTTCTGGGGCAGCATAGACAGGTCATTTCTGTGTTAGAGTTGTACTCGCTACAGGGTGTACTTTGAGGGTCTGTGACTCTGCAGACCGTTTACATGCATACAAATCTACATAACACACAAGGGGACGGGTGATAACCGGAAAAGCATGACATGGGACCTTTAATACGACATCATAAGGCGCTTTCACACCGGAGTACTTTTACCCGTACTTTTCCCGTTTAGTTCCGATAGTGCCTGGAATTTTGCGTTCACACCAAAAAGAGAACTTAGTTCAGAGAACTTTTACCCCCATTTTTAGTGCCTGCTAGGTGGTAATATCCTGGGGAGAAAAAAAAAGTACCAATTTCTGATTTCTGATGCTGAACTTTGTACCATCAGGAAGCAGTGTCTCAACCAACCACTGGTGTTGATTGTGCACACAACATGCCTTACCTAAAACCCTTCTGTGACTAACACTAACTGATGAGGTGTGTGTACCTGTCTCTGGCTGAGCGGCAGGATGGTGGTGACGTTGTTCAGCTGCTGGTTTCCGATCACCATCTTCATGTAGAGGACCTGACAGCTCACACTCTGCACCAGCACCGAGAAGAAGTTCGGGTTGCTCAGGTTCAGAGTGCTCTGTGAAAAAGGAAGTTAATAAATATTAATAAAGAAGGAGAAAATTAGACTACATCATAAATCCCCACTAAAGTCAAATCAAGTTGAATGTTGTTTTGACAGGAAAAACACATCCAATTTGCACATCTAAGAGAATACAAATGCAAATGATTAGCATTTTATGTTTAATAAGGTGTATTAGGTACACCAACCTGACATGGGTTTATAATATTATGTCCAATTCATTCATATAAACTAAGGGGTTAAAAACTGAAAAATCTCTGTTATTTACTACAATTTAACAAAACCATAAATATCATCCTCAAAAAACACATTTAAGTTGAAAAATAACACGTCTGAACACAAACATTTCACTACTGAAACCCAGACAGGCAAGTCGTGGAAAAACATTCCATTTATTTGGTTTGATCTGAATTGCTTCCCGTCCTGTGTATATCTACAAATAAGTGTAACTTGTTAAAATACTAGTACTAGAGCTTCGCTACTTAATCCTCAAGGACTAAAGATATTCATGTTTTCTTCCAGGGGAGTTTTAGTGCCTCCATTCTAAAAACACAAGGTACATACATTGAGTTTTAGCATAAGACTCTACATTACTGTCTTTCTTTTGCCTATAAAAAGATTCTAATCTGAGCATGTCATGTGAGAACCTCCATGAGGGTGGAATGAACTGCAGGCCGGTTGTATTAGACAGTATGCTGCATGTATGAGAGAAAACCTACCGTCATGTTCATTAGGACTTTATCCTGGAAGCGGTCGAAGCGTACGGACACAGAGTGTATCCCATCATCCACCACGATCACAGAGCGAGGGAAGAGGAAGAAGACCACCAGGGAGGAAGCAAGGAGGCACAACACCACTGACAGGACCACATACAGCTTCCTACAACACCAACACAATGATGTTATCTCAAAGCTTGAACACACCAGGATGAAATGTTTGTAATGCAAAAACATACATTCAAATTGACATAATTAAATGAACAGCTGGGAAACAGAAAAACATGATTGTTCTTACGTTCTTTGGGGTTGTAGCCTTTGGTCGCTGTATGGGATCAGTGCAACCAGTTCATTCACTTGATCTATAAAGTAAGAGATAAAGGGTCATGCAACATATTGATAACTGTTGGTCTCAAATCATAGTATTGAATAGGGTAGCACAATTTGGAAAAAATATCTTATTGCGAATACTTTTGAATGAAATTACAATGGAGTCGCAATTTTTGATGGAATAAACACATTTCAAACATTATTCATCATTGAAAAATGCAAACAAATTAGTAGAGAGTTGTTTTTTAGCACGACCTGTATCAAACAAAATGTTTTATTAAGTCTCTAGAATAGCAAATATAAGTAAATGTTGATACATTGTGCAGCCCTAGGTACACACAAAGTCTCGCGAGGACAGCCTCTCCCTTACATTGAAAATAATAAATGCTAAAAGTTCCTTTTAGATTATTTAAGTGCCATCAAATGACATTGCTTTGGGCTCTTAAATACCAGTTTAAATGACATGAGCAGTGTTTGTAACATGAACCACATACCATTAACAGACATGTCTGCCCAGTGCTTACCGCACACAAACAAACTGCAACTAAATATGTTCAACACTTTTTAGACTAAAATTGGATATACAATTGTGCTATAATTCTGACCTAAGGCGCCTAGGTATAAACATAATTCCAGGCTATCTTCAGTGATGTATAACGTTGTTTCTACTCACCTGAGGGAATCCGCCCGGTGCCTTGGCATGTCGGGCACGTTATGCTGTCCCTGCCTGTGAACTCAACGTAGGGGAACTGAGCTATGTCCTCGCGCCGCACGAGCCCGTCCAGAGAGTCGTTATCGGAGTCTTTGTCCTCTCCCTGCCGCGCGGAGTTCTGCCTCTCCGGGAGGAGCGACAGGCTGCTCTCGCTGCGAGACCACTTAGCCCCCATGGCGGATTAACTCGAGTTTCCCATCGACTTGCGGTCTGCAGGTGGATGAGAACAAGCCATAAAGCCAGAAAATATGCAAGGAAACTGACGCAGGAGCGTTATGTCAGCTGTGGTTTGCGGATAATGCCCCTGTGTCCGCCGGTAATAACCGAGAGTATCTCCATTAACCAGAATCAGCTGACAGTCAACATGTAATGTTAGAAGAATGCAATGTTGTCCAGGCATGGCGTAGCTAGCATGCTAACTAATGGTCCTGTTCTACAGGTATGCTGTAAGCTCCCAGTGCCTGTAGCCACCTGCAGCGTCCGTTAGCTTATTTGTACAAACTGTACTTACCTTTTAGACCGAAAAGTTCAACTTTGCCATCCCATAGTCTGCTTTACACCATGGTTTACAGAAGTGCGCACTCACTTTTGTTGCCTTCACGTGCCCTGCGTACGTTCTTCTTCCATCTACGGCAGCTGTATTTCTGCATCCATCTGGATCAACTATTTCCTTAATTTGTATTCTAGTGGTTAGTATTGCTTAAATTGCGTTATATCATCTTTATGGAAGAAACACAATTAAATGCAATATGTCAGGCATGCAAGTTTGGCTTTTTATCCAGTTGTTGAAGAGTTGCAAATAATTACTTTACCAGTAGTTTCTAATATAACATTTATTGTCAGTTCTTACGAGTGAGCACAAGCCACACATCATAATTCCGCCATCATTTCACATGTTTATTTACTCTAGTATTTTTCTTAAATTCTTTATAAAGGCACAAGAACGAGATTTAATTTTCCCGACACTGAAAGGGTAGCGTTGAACGCACCCGCCAAGTTCCTGTCTGCTTACTGCTGCCCTCTACTGGTGTGGATGCGCGTAACGCCCGGTAACGCCACAACACCTGGTTTAGGAACATTGGTAATACATAGACTTTACATGGTAATAACAACACATTGGAGTTTATTTTTGAATATTTGAAGTTTGTTTTTGAGTATATAACAGGTTAATTAGAATGTATCTCAATTTCTGGAAGTGCAGCATCAGTTGCTCTGTCCTGCAAGCCTCCTCTTCAGCTCCTCATTCTCTCTTTGCAACACTTTATTCTAAAAAACAAAGATAAGAATGAGAAACAATTGGAAACTGGTCAAAATGCACCCGGAACCTTAAGAACATAAAACATTTGTAGGAACTGGTTACTATTTTTGATAAGTAATTGAACTACATTATGCATTATGACAAAAAGTGAAACACCAGCTTTGATATAAATATAAAATTCAACATAACACGTACCTTATGTCTGAGGGCCTCCACTATCAGGTCTCTCCCTCCCCTGATGCTCTCCTCCTTTTTTGAGGCTCTGAATGCATCCCCAATGACTGAGACCAGCAGGTGAGACTGAAGAATGTTAAGTAAATGAATGATCTACTGTTCAAATAACAACAACAAAACCACCATGTCATAGGAGTGATGTTCTGGGGACACTCACAAACGCCTGGCTCTGGAACAGGTAGCAGTGGTTGGTGTCTGCTGCAGGGTGTCGAGCCACAAATCCAAACACTTTGGGCGAAGATGGTAGGAGGGCACAGAAGGAAATAGTGGACAGAGGACACGAGTACAGCAGAAACTGAGGGTTGAGAAGACAGGAAGAATAAAGATGACAATTCAAGGCCAATAAAGCAAGTGAAAACATGTTATGCACATGAGTGGAACATAGGGCCCTCGAGCAGACATGCAACAAGATTCCACCTCCTCTCCTACAAGAGACTTGTTGAGCCTTTTATTTTATATTTGTCTCTTTTCAGTCATTTTGATTTCTGTGTGGTCATTGTGTGTCGCTTTTTTTCTTTTTCTTTTTTCTCTTTCTAGTAGTTTTATATGTTTTTGTAGACATTTTGAATCTCTTTGTAGTCATTTAATGTTTTTTTGTAGTTGTTAAGCATCTTTTGTAGTCCTGTTGGGTCTCTTAGTGCTCATTGTGTGTGTCGTAGTCTTTATAGTGGTTGTATACATTTTTTTGAAGTCATTTTAGTCTCTTTGTGTTCTTTCTGAGTCTCTTTCAAGTTGTTATGATTTTCTTTGTGATTATTGTGTATTTTCAGTAAAGTATTATACATATTTGTATTCCTTTTAAGTCTCTGTCCCCTTAAGTCCCCTTCAGAACTTCATCTATACCGATGCACCCTTGTTCTGGTATAATCATTGAAATACTTTTGTCCCTCACCTTGGTTTTGTTTTCCAATATGTCAATCCCACTGAGCGAAAGGAAGAGATGGACCTTGCTCTTCCTCGCTGCCTTCTCTGAGGAGAATTGATCTGGAGTCTGGGGAAGAGAGGGGATGAGTACATGTCATGTTTGTAACTGCATCCTTTCAACATATTCAGTCAACACGTTTATATAGTGGATACCAGAGGTGGGAGAAGTACTCAGATTTGATACTGGATTAAAAGTAGAAGTACCAGAGTGTATGAATACTGTTAAATTAACTAAAGTTATGAAATAAATGTGGATTCAAAGTACACCATTTACCTCTGAACGGTAGTGGAGTAGAAGTACAAAATAGCATCAAATGGAAATACTCAAGTATTTCAGAATTGTACTCAAGCACAGTACTTGTGTAAATGTATTTAGTTACTTCCCAGCTCTGGTGGATACAATGTCCCGCTATGATACAGTTCTGTCAAATGTGCAGAAGAATCCAAGCTTTAAGTCAACATGACAAATCATATGAACATATCATTGATATAAACTATTATCCTAGTTGTGTATATATTTGTTAAATATTATACTATAAAAGGAAATACTTCCCCCCAATACCAAATGGAGAAGACAAATCCCTTAGTTTTTAGAATTAGAAAAAATAAGAATTTCATGGAGGAAGGGCCACATGTGATTTTCCTATTAGTTCTGAAATTAAAATGTTTTCTCTGAAAAAGATCACTCTCTGTAAGATCTGAAAAAGACATTTCCCATGTGGGCCTTATTCCGTAGACTTTCATCAACCTGCTCCTCCCAAACATGAGATAAAGTCTATGTGATATTAACCAATAGTGTTTTGTGGTGTAGGCGGTATCTTTCTCCTTTTTCATCTATTAATGACTACATACTTCGTCAGTCTTTGTAAGCTGTTTTGGTGCAATAAAAAGGGAAAGGCTTCAAAAATAAGCGTTAAAAAAATGTAGAGCGGTAGTTTCTGACCTTTAGGCTCTGAGCAGCCTCAGACAGGATCTCTAGTCCATCAGAGCGGACCACCTCAACCCGGCCAAGAAACTGCCGTTTCGAAAAGAAAAGAAAACGTAAACAAAGAGAAAATGGTTGAATATCAAATGAATGCCACATTATGAAAAGCAGCTGTACATACAGTCGCCTATATATCACAAGTCGATGACAAACTAAGCCACATTCAGAAGAGTAAGTAAATACACATATCAGCATTTACCTTTACTGGAAAGGAGATCTCATTATCTTCCTCCGTGTCACTCATTTTAACCCGTCTGGTGCCAAACTAAACCCTGCAGGCTGACGTTAAAATAGACATTTTAAGGTATAATGTGTTCTAATGATTGATACAATTCTGTAAATTAATCTTACCTGAGTGTAAATACAACGTATCCAGAGTAAACCGTCTTCCTATTGCATTACAGCCGGACGGGTGTAAAGTCTGTTGGAGCTAATGAGTAACTGTCAAGTGTTCCTTATTGCTCTTGATCAGATATCAGAGTGCCTGGAAATGTCATAAATACATCTGGTGACTGGCAAACATTTAAAATGACCAACATTTAACGGCATGTTTAGAAGTTATTAAGACGTTGTTTGGACTTTTTGGATGTTATTTCCTGATGCTTTACGTGTCTTACACTTTTCATGCATGAAAGCCATGTTACAACACGATAGACATGGTACCTTGTGTTACCTTGTGTTGAAGAGTGCAAAAATGAAGGGGGCCCTATTATGCTTTTTGGGGTTCTCCCTTTCCTGTAGTGTTGTATTGGTTTAAGTGCATGTACTGTACATGGTTTTCAAAGGCTAAAATCCTCTGGTTTATCTCCCACACACTCCCTCCTGTCTGAAACACTTCCATTTTTTTTAAATACTGATATTCTGAACAATCTGTGCTGTTGTATTTGCTGTAAAGTGTCTCTAC
Organism: Pseudochaenichthys georgianus; assembly: GCF_902827115.2. Classification (NCBI taxonomy): domain Eukaryota; kingdom Metazoa; phylum Chordata; class Actinopteri; order Perciformes; family Channichthyidae; genus Pseudochaenichthys; species Pseudochaenichthys georgianus. The sequence continues at coordinate 35,141,511 of NC_047509.1, read as the reverse complement.
TGTAGGCAATTTTTATTATATGTACAGCACTTTGGCTCGACCAAAAATCGTTTATAAATGTGCTATATAAATACAACTTGATTTGATTGGACTCCTTTGTTTACTTCTGGAACATAATGACATCACAGTGTCACACTTGCACTTCTATTGGCTTGCGCTCCAACACTTTATATAATGAACCTGAAAATGAGCATGATGGGGCCCTTTTTAGTAGTTTGGGAATTGTTGCACTTATCCCCTAGTGGTCAACATTAATATTACAACAACAAAAACTAACAAGAAAACACTTTAAGTTTTACAGATAAAATGAAAAATAAGAAACTTTGAAAGATGATCCTGGTTGGAACTTTTTGACCTGTTTTTTAGGCATAAACACAGAAGCGAAATGCACCTTTTACTTGCCTCTCAGGGCTTCCGTACATTTTGATTCCTACATCATAGGATGTTTCACAGGATAACATTTTGATTTTCAACTGACACTGGGACAGTACCAAGACAAATACATGTAGGCCTACTGTAGACACACACAAAAAAAGCCCACACAAAGATAACTTCCATATCAACTGTATTTATTGTTTGTGTATAGTAAGTGCCACTTGCTCAATCATATATATCCCTTTATATAGCGAGTTCATACGATGTAAATGTCTCAATCATAAACCAGTGAAAAGCATTATGGTCAACAGTGACACAGCGTGGTCTGAGATCAATGACGACGTGAAGGGAAGCCTAAAGCAGACAGTTAAAGTACCTGATCACTGATTGAGGTTGATTTCAGAATGATTAAAAGGAGGATGAAGTCAGTTCAGAAGAACAGATGCAGAGTTACTGATCAATTATAAAAAAAGTTGCTGCAGATGAGACATGTGAATGGGGTGGGGGGGGGGGTCTGAGATGATCACATGATAAGACACAGATGGGACAGAGCTACTTTGTTATAAGGACAACAGAACTACACACAAGGCTCTGTTCCATCTGTTTCTATGTGTGTATTTGTGAGGCAGTCTATGATTCGTTGACGGACATGGTCTCCATGGCGCTGGGCAGGTTTTGGTCTCCTCCCCCTCCTCCCTGCTTCTTCTTCTTGCCTCCCCCTCCTCCATCCTGCTGCTTCTTGGCTTTCTTAGTGCTCTCCTGATCGATGGGAGCCGGCTTCACGAACTTTATGATCTCCGTCATACCTGGATGGAAAAAAATAAAGTACCGGTCTTTCCGTTAGCCGATATTTACCAATTTGGGCGGGAATCTGTTGTCTGACAAACTTAAACCTTTCCCGTCACAACGTTCAGTAAAAATAATTCCCCTCAAGAACTATTTTGTAATTGACATGTTGATGTCTACGAAATGTTTTAATATTGGAAGAAGCCAAGGTAGCTTTTGTGTGCTAAACTACACTATGCTCGTTAGCCTAGCTTGCTCCTCCTAATTATTCACCCTGCCTGTATTTCTTTAAAAACGCCTTCACAGTATTTATTTGTCATTTACTATATTTTACAATCATTTTGCATTCAGCTTACCAGGAGGCATGAAGGGCTGGAGCTTCTCTGGAATGATGATGCCTTCCTCCGTTTGGTAGTTCTCCAGGATGGCGCACATCACACGGGTGGTGGCGCACATGGTGGCGTTCAGCATGTGCACATACTCAGCCTGTACAGAGACAGAGAGGAAGAAGAAGAATATCAGCGGCCAACTACATGTGTGTAGAAACAACACAGTGTTCAGAAGGTGCCCTCACCTTGTCCATCATCTTCTTGGTCTGTCCGTAGCGGATGCGGAGGCGCCGGGCCTGATAGTCGAGGCAGTTGGAGCAGGAGACCAGCTCTCTGAAGGCCCCGGAGCCCGGGAACCAGGCCTCCAGGTCCAGCTTCTTACTGGCAGCGTGGTTCAGGGCGCCTGTGATAACACACAGGAGCAGGAAGTTAGTTCATGTCAGAGCCATCACCGATCTATCAGAAGCTGATTATTAAGCGGTTTTTTTCTGTACTGACTTTTAGATCATCCGCCATGTTGTGACAGAGCCATCACTGTAGACTAGGGATGGGTATCGTTAGGATTTTATCCATACCGATACCGTATATCGATACTTTTCAATAATTTGGTGCTCAAAATTATAGACATGATTACAAGATGTGAAGATTAAACAACAGTCATTTTATTGTAATTTATTATTTAAAGGGGACCTATCATGCAAAATGCACTTTTGTACGTCTTTATACATGAATATGTGTCTCCGGTGTGTCAGGGAACTCACTAAGTGTCAGAAAACACAACCCTCTCTTTTCCTCCATACCCACATCTCTAAAAACGGAGCTGCAACAGATCTGATACAGACGGATACAGATTTGAAAATAGTCTAACGTCAGAGACGAGGAGCTCCGCCTATATGCATATATATAGACAGTCCTACTCGCCCAAATATTAAGTCCCCAAATAAATCCTCCTTAATTGATCTAATTTTATCAAATGTTCCACATAAATACTCATCTGTGGGAGTATTTGCTAATGATGTGAATGACCACTGTGTTGTAGCCACAATTAGGGACACTAAGGTCCAAAAGGTTAAACCACGTATCATTACAAAGAGAGACAAAAAACACTTTGTGGAGCAGGGTTTTTTTTACATGATCTGTTTGATTTTGATTGGGGTAGAATCAATTTGTGTGCTGATGTAGAAACTGCATGGTCTTATTTTTATCTTGGTTTTATGAAAATTATAGATAGACATGCACCTCTGCGTAAATTTAGAGTGAAGGGACGAAACAATCCCTGGTTTTCTGCTGAGCTGTCCAGTCTCCTTCATGAGAGAAATAATGCTTGGGCTAAGGCTAGGAAATCAGGCTCAGAGGTAGAATGGCTACGTTTTAGGCAGCTAAGAAATAGCTTCACATCTCAAATAAAAAGTGCTAAATCAAAGTACTATTTGTCAGTTACCACAGAAAACCTGAATAATCCTAGGAAATTTTGGAAAGCCATAAAATCGATTTCCACTGGTGATATCCCAAATGAGCTAACTCCGTGCCTTACCACAGCATCTGGCATTATATCAGACAGGGCTACTATGCTAAATTGCTTTAATGAGCATTTTGTGTCTTGTGGCTCTCTGTTTGGCTGTGTGGCTCCTGTGAACGCTCCAATCCTTGACTCTGAACAATGTGGTCTGGAAAACCCTTTCAGTTTTACTCCTTTAACTATTGGTATTGTTCATTAAGCATTATCCAAGTTAGATCCTAGGAAACCGGCTGGCCCGGACAACGTAGAACCTTTCTTTTTAAAGATAGCTGCAGATTTTATTGCTCCACCTCTTACTTCTCTTTTTAACCTCTCCCTCAGCACGAACACAATTCAAAAAGTATGGAAGTCTGCTTATGTCTTGCCTTTACTGAAAGGAGGGGAGGCAACTATTTTAAATAACTATAGGCCAATCTCTAAATTGTCAGTTCTGGCTAAGGTGCTCGAACGACTTGTGAGTGAACAAGTAAAGGAGTTTTTATGTATAAATGATATCCTGTCTAAACATCAGTCAGGATTCAGAAAGAAACACAGCACCATCACTGCCACGATGAAAGTGGTAAATGACATTACTACTATTTTAGATAATAAGCAGAGTTGTGCAGCTCTGTTTATTGACCTTTCCAAAGCATTTGACACCGTTGACATCGCATTTTAAAGCAGAGGCTACTCAGTATTGGCCTATCCAGCCTTGCAGTGGGGTGGTTTGTGAACTACCTCTCTGAAAGGTCCCAATGTGTTCATTTTGATGGACTGTCTTCTGAATGGTTAAACATTTCTAATGGTGTACCACAAGGTTCTGTTTTAGGACCACTTTTATTCTCCATATATATTAACAGTGTAGGTGATAATGTGGATGAAGCTACTTTACATTTGTATGCGGATGATACTGTGATGTATTGTGCAGGTCCCTCCATTCAGGAGGCTGGTGTTAAATTACAGGCTGTTTTTAACACTATTCAGACTCAGCTCTCTGAATTAAAGCTTCTTTTAAATGTGGATAAAACCAAGGTAATGCTCTTTTCAAAAGCTAAAAAGACACCAGAGCCTGTTTTAGATATTGTAACTACGCAAGGAACACAACTTGAAGTTGTTGCCTGTTACAAATACCTTGGTATCTGGCTTGATGATTGTCTCTCTTTTAAACTTCATGTCAATAACCTGCTTAAAAAACTGAGGGTTAGGCTAGGTTTCTTTTTCAGAAACAAGTCCTGTTTCTCGCTTGAGGCCAGGAAAAGGCTAGTCACTGTGACCTTTTTACCTGTGCTGGACTATGGTGATTTGTTGTATATGAATGCACCTGCCAATTACCTGAGCAAATTGGATGCTGCGTATCACAGTGCTCTGAGATTTGTCACAAATTGTAAAGCGCTTACACATCACTGTACCCTGTATACCAAGGCAGGTTTACCATCACTCTCTGTACGGAGGCTCAGTCACTGGTACACGTTTATCTATAAAGCTTTGTTGGGTAAACTCCCGTATTATATCTGCTCTCTGATAACACAGAGAGTTGCAAGCAGCTATTGTCTGAGGTCACATGATGTAGTCTTGTTAGATGTGCCAAGAGCAAGGACTGTCTTAGGTAAGACAGCTTTTATGTGCGCAGTTCCACTTGCTTGGAACAATCTTCAGCAAGAATTGAAACTGAGCAATCTCATTCCTCTGCATGTTTTTAAAGCTAGGGTAAATGAAATGCTTGCTGATACAATGGGCACTTGTAAATGTCTATAACTATGTATCCTGTAAATATAATGTATAATGTCCTTTATTGTTTTATGTTTCATGTGGAACCTATATGCTGCAGGTCTCCCTTGAAAAAGAGATCCATGATCTCAATGGGACCAATCTGGTTAAATAAAGGTTTGAAATGAAAAAATATGGCCAACTCTCCACCAATTAGGGGAATGAGAGGTTGCCGTGGCATGGTAACATCACTCATAACTCGGCTCCCTCCTATGCAGGGGGGCGTGGTCAGCTGCAGCGCATGCAAAGACAGGGTAGAGGAGAGCAAAATAGAGCGAAATGAGGTTTGGTATGTTTGGTATTTTGAAACAAAAAATTGTATAAATATACCTTATATAGAGGTATGGCCCTACAATATATTATTAAAATATAGCATGACAGGTCTCCTTTAATGTAACTTTTTTTTTCAATGTCCATACCAATCAGGTATGGACATTGTTCAGAGTCAACAGTGTGTCTCTGGAAGGGGGGCGGTAATTAGGGGCAGTTCATAAATCCACGTAAACATGACCATTATTCAGTTAAAACGAGACGCTGCGTGCACACCTCCTAAACCCGGAAGCTCCGGTCGGCTAACCATTATAATCCGTTTATTATTTATAATTGTAATGATGGATTATCAGTAATCATTTTAAAGTTACATAGAGACATTGGATTAACTATTTGTATGCCCTTGAACACAACTTTTGATCACAAAACAGCAAAGGTAAGACATGATTATCATCATGGCTACGTAAAGTGAAGTTGTTTTCTTGCTCTTTCCTGGCTGCTAGTTCAGTGAGTTTTGGTCATACAGTGATAAGACTTACACCAATGGAATCTGTGGAATCTCAGCTTTCATGTGACATGACGTAGAACAGATCGCTTTTGCCAGTTATAATAATAATAATAATCCTTATATTTATTATAGCGCTTTATCAATGACTCTCAAAGCGCTTTACAAATACACATTACACATACAGATCATACATGTAATGGTCATCTACTGTGGACAATACCCACAGGAGCAAATTCGGGTGAAGTGTCTTGCCAAAGGACACAACGGCCTGACGCAGTGGGGCGGGAGCGGGTTTCGAACTGGAGTTCCCCAACGCCCCCTTGATCTGATGATCAAACATACAGACAACTGCGCCAGCCGTCCCTATAATTTGTGTGCTAAAGTACCCGTTAGCCCATTTCGCTAAGTGTTGATTTAGACCAGGGGTAGCCAACACGGTACCCGCGGGCACTTAGTCGCCCGCAGGGGCAACATGAGTCGCCCGCGGGGCAACATGAGTCGCCCGCGGGGCAACATGAGTCGCCCGCGGGGCAACATGAGTCGCCCGCGGGGCATGTTCTAAAAATAGCTCGCCAAACAAATCCAAAATGCATAAAATACACAAAACTAAAAAGGAAATGTAATTAAAATAATCTACCCCATGCATAAAGGAAACCTAAATCATAACGAACTCTATCTACAACTCTATATCTATCTAACACCCCTCCTCCCCCCACCCCCACAATGAATATCGACCAATCACGTTCTTGCTTGATTTGCGGGACCAGCGTTGCAGTCGGGAAGAAAAGCAATGTAGCAGCTCACCACTTCATAAGGAGTTTGACACATCAGCCCCATTGAACAGCCTAGTCGTGCCAGTCTATACAGCACATGAGGGGCAGAGTTTTACTCTGTGTGTTGCAACTTGCATATATATTTATTGCACTCGACGCACACACACATGGCGTAATTTCCACTGGGGAGAGGGGGGACATGTCCCCCGCTCTTTTCGAAATCCCGTTTGTGTCCCCCCACTTTACAAATATGTTTATTATTATTTTTTAACGCAAGCCGTTGTCGCCACGGAGCAGCACACAGCGTGAGAGAGCACACCTTTATCTATTTAATATAGATAAAGTAAGAAATCATTCCAATGTGTACTATAGGACAGTATTAAAAAAAACAGTTTAAAAGGGGAGTGATTAGGAAAATATGCATAAATAGAAAGAAAGAATGCTAACTAGGTAACATAAGATAAGAATAAACAAGTTTAAATAATTTGTTATTGGTTGTGATCATATTCTAAAGATGTTTGGATTATTGAAAAGTATACAGCTCTCTTTCATCTGAGTGTTCAGAGCTTAATCAATAAATTCATGTTGTGCTCAAAGTGCACCAGATTGATGCATTTAACATTTAAAAATAAATCTTCTCGGGGGAGCATACCCCCGGACCCCCCTAGAGGATGTGAAGGTCCACCCCCAAATAAAGCAGGTTAAAATAATTAAATTGCATACATGTTTTTTTATTAAACACTGAAAATGGGTCCCACAGACCCAAACAGCACACAAAGGTTAAAGGTCAGCATATAATAATGTTAAAATGTGCTAAATATATACACTGCAAAAAACAAAAAAAGAGGAGTAAAAGTAGCCCCCCGACTTGTTTTATTTTTTGAAAGTAGCGCTCATCCTAAAAAAGATTGGTGACCCTGATTTAGACTCTTGGTGTTGGACTTCTCTTCCCTGTAGGTACAAATAGTTAATATCGTCTGTTAGCGGAGTTTCTTCCAGTTAAGTGGGTATGCATCATTATATTATTATGCCACTCTCTTTTCCTGGTTAAATTACCACAGTAGCTCCCGACCTTTTTTCAATGGTAAAGGCTTCAAATATAAGCTGATTGTTACAATGTTGTTACACATTAAGAAAGCTGTGTGTCAGACGTACCTGACACGATGTTGACGATGCGGTAAGGAATTCCTAGCGTCTGGTAGAACTCCTCCGCGGTCCCGATCATCTCATCAAACATCTCCCATGATTTGTTGTCATGTGGGGAGGAATACACAAACTGCTCGATCTACAAAGAAAACATGAGATTTATGACATTGTTTTTCACCAAATACCAAAACAAAACAGTAAATCACTCAATCACTGACTCGGTTCAACGCACATAACTGCCATTGAATTTGTTAACTAAATAAGTTGTACCCAAAATGTGGCAAAGTCAGCTGGCCAACGTGTATTTTCTATCACACCTCATTCTTCTGGAATAACCAATTGACATTAGTCTCATTTTCAAAATAAAAGCCCAAAAGAGATACTGCGTACTAACATGATGAGGCTCAAAGAGTAACTGTATCATTCAGGGATGCAAACTCATCAGGTATGGAACAAGTGACAAGGACCGGAGCCCCCCGACCCCACGGAATATCGGCTTTAAAATGAGGAATAACAGGATGTTAGCAGTCAGAACAACTAAAGCAGTAGTGTTAATAATAACAGAAACGCTATAGAGTCACATATAATAGAAATATATAAAAGCATTTATTTTAATTGTGTAGCAGTCAGTTTATAATTTTGGCAGAACTGTTGAGCATTTTGAAAATGTATTTTCATGCCTCTGTGCAAGGCTTAGTCTTTCTATCTTTATGGCATCTGGTGTAAAGTAACTAAGTTCATAAACTCAAGTACTATACTTGGGTACAATTTTGAGATACTTGTACTTTATTTAAGTATTTCAATAGTAATAGTATTTCTTCTCCTCTACAGTTCATAGGTAAATGGTGTACTTTGACTCCACTACATGTATGTAATACTTTTAGTTACTTCACGGATGTGGAGGAATGATGTGAAATATAATCAAGTGCTAAATCAGACTTTAGTTCCACCTGGAGTAAATCCACAAGCTACCCTGCAGTCTACAAAGTCATTCAGACTAGCTGCACCTTCACCAGCTTTGAGAACACTTTCATGATCAATCATTATAAAACATATCATATATATTATTCTGAAATGGACCAATCTGCACAACGACTACTTTTACTGTCACTACTTCAACTATATTTTGATGAGAATACTTTACTACTTTTACTTGAGGAACATTTTGAATGCAGTACTTTTACTAACAGAGTATCCCTACACTCTGGTACTTCTACTTTTACTCAAGTACAAGACCTGAGTACATCTACTTTTAATCAAGTACAAGATTTGAGTACTTCTACTTTTATTCAAGTACAAGATCTGAGTATTTCTGCTTTTAATCAAGTACAAGATCTGAGTACTTCTACTTTTACTCTAGTACAAGATCTGAGTGCTTCTACTTTTACTCAAGTACAATATCTGTGTACTTATACCACCTCTGTTTATAGCCTATGAAAAAAAAACTATTAGAAAAAGAAGGCTAAAGCTAACGTTAGCAGATAGTGACAATGTACGCTCTGCAGCTCCGACAGGGATCTCTGCTCTGAACACCTGAACGGCCCGCTCTAACAGCAGTTCACCAGCGGTCCAGTCTGTGCCACAGTGACTCCGGACCGCACAGTTAATATTAACGAACACACCCGTAGGTAATGTAGCTGCTGAAGCTAGACCCTCATCACGGAGCAGCAGAGCCTTAATATACATCCATGAGCAGAGCCGACAGGCAGGAAGACTCGAGCACACAGCTCGCGCTGCATTATAATATATAAAAAAAAGAACACCATGCGTGTCATGATGGCACATAACAGCACGCGGCCGCAGATTACTCCGGGTCCCAGACCCCCCCATACCCCAAAAATATTTTTATTGCAGATCTACATGAATCACACAAACGACCTATTTTGGATTCAAAACTGCGAATTTTGCCGAAAAGTGACAAGTTTGCATCCCTGATCATTACAGGAATATTAGTTTTTCTTTAAAAAAAAGCCCAATTCAGTAACTGTGACCTTACAGTAAGCTCCTGACGATGCACATTTTTCAAAACAAAAGCCCACATAGATGAATAGTATCCTTACAGGAAGCTCCGGACAAGGCCTATTCGTTTTCAAAGTAAAAGCCCAATAGAGCAACTATTATTTTGGGAAGCTTGGGTTTAGGCTTGTTTTTCAAAACAAAAGCCCAAGAAAGTAACAACACTGCCACTGCTATATGATTCTCATTTCCCAGTAGGGACATTTCTAGATCATTATTTCCTGCATTATAGCTGACCTTCTCAAACTGGTGCACTCTGAAGATCCCGCGCGTGTCTCGGCCGTGGGAGCCCACTTCCTGTCTGAAGCAGGTGGAGAAGCCGGCGTAGCGGATGGGCAGGTCCTCGGGTTTCAGCCACTCGTCCCTCAGGAAGGCGGCGATGGGCTGCTCCGAGGTGGCGATCAGGTACTTCTCATCCACAGAGTTATCGTCTGACTTCTCGCTGCCCTTACCAACGACCTGGATACAAACACAGGCGGGGTTAGGATGTTCGAACAATGATATCAAACCATTTGAAAGGTGAATTTGAATGTTTATATTTGCAATTTGATGAATATAACGACCTGTGTATTTGTTCAAATTGAATATTCCATAAATGTAAGTTCATTTTACATTAGCAAATTAAAACATAAAAGTAGGTATTATTAAAGTTAACTAATTTTGTAGTTAGTTATTGTAGTGAGTGATCAAGTTCAGTCAGGATATGTAAGATGACAAAAAAAGAGTGTACTACTACTCTATAGCCGCGTTCACACTGCGGTACTTTTCCCACAAAGGTTCATGCGAACTTAGTTCATGCGAACTCTTTAGTTCGCATGAACTAAGTACAGATCGCGTTCACACCAGAAAAAGTCCCTGGGGGAGGATTAGGCAAATGAAGCCTCTGACGTCACTTCTTCTTTTTCTGCTTTGGGTTTACTGGCAGGCCGCAAACCACTTCACGGCGTATACTGCCGCCCAAAGTCCCCGGCCGGAAGTCCCCGGAGTTGGGGACTGGCTTCAGTAGAAGCTGCTGGGAGTCCCAGCAGCTTCTACTGAAGCCTTCCGAGTAAATCGCCAGAACGCCGACACCTCCTCATCTCCACCGCTCCCATGTTTTATTTTGTGTTGCCATAAATTAGTCTCTCTGCGTTTCTGCGCTGGGCTAATGCTAATGCTAATAATGCTAATGCGAGGATAATAAAATGGCGGCTTCACAAAACTTTTTGGGAGTTTTACGGGGCGTGGTTTGCAATCCGCCCAGCCAATCAGGAATATAGCTCTTTTCTCAAAAAGAGCCGCTCGAAAGTCCCTGCTCTCTAGCAGGGACTTTCGAGGGGGTAAAAAGGTTCGCATGAACTACTTTTAGTACCGGCTCTTTTTGGTGTGAACGCGATCATGAACTAAGTTCGCATGAACCTTTGTGGGAAAAGTACCGCAGTGTGAACGCGGCTTATAAAATGTGCAGTTCTTTGTATAGGCCTCCAGGGGGCACTGCCACCACTAGAACTCATACAAAAGTATGAAGACACCTGAACATCTCATTCCAAAACAATGGTTTTATTAGCGCGGGTGTTTGATTTAAAAATACTTAAATCTCAATGTAATTTTCACAATGTTGCAGGATAGTGACGGACAGAAAGGGGGTATGACAACACCTTTTTAAGTTAAATACAATTGAACAGAAAAGGTTTAGGAAGTCTTTAAAAACCTCTGTACCTTGTAGAGCTCATCATCAAACTGGCTGAGCTGCGCTACTTCCTGCATGACCTCTTTCCTCATGAAGAAGGGCGTGTAGAGCGGGGTGTACTCCTTGCTGTGGAGGAGCCTCAAGCCGTAGTTGATGAGAGCCTGCTCCAGGAACACCAGTGGGCCCTGAGGGGAGATGACGGAGAAGAGACAAGAGGAAAAGCATGAACAGCTGCTCTCTCTGGTGATTTCATGTTCATCTGTTGCATGAGTTACATCTGCCCTCACCTTCAGGAAGTAACCTCTGCTCCCAGCCACCACAGCCCCCCCTCTCTCCGTCGAAGCCATCGATCATGACCACCAGGTCCACGTGGGAGTACTTTTTCTGCACGCTAGAGTCGCCCCAGGTACGCTCCACCTTGTTGTCTGCATCCTGTCAGCGGGGAACAAGAGGAAACTTTAAGGGGCGGGTTCACAGCCAAAGGTCCCCCTCCTCATTCTAAACCAGTGTGAGTAGGATACATTCCATTTTCCAGTGTGGAGTGGGAGCTTTGGGATTTTAGCCGTTGCAGACCATTTATATGTTCAACAACACACTACAGGGAAGGGAAACCCCAAACAGCATTAAAAGCCTTCTATAAGTTATTAAAACAGTAGCTTTTAGCAGCTGTCTAGCTAGCTAGTTTAGTTGCTAATTTCTTGTTCATGCTACACCAGTTTTCACCAATTACACATTGATGGTATGCTTCCTGTGATTGGTTTGGTGTTTCTACCAGAAATGAACCACTCCATTCTCCTGACAGTGCTTGGAACCCCCCCCCTGTTATAAATTAGTCATTGCTGGATCATGTAATCACAATTATTGGTAAATCACTTGTCAATCGATGTGACAAAACCCAGATGATGTGTTCTGCTCTATCTTTTACCGGCCTGTGTGGAGCCCCTCACCTCATCGTTGCTGATGGGCACAGACGGGTGCAGGAGGTTTCCGATCTCCCTCAGGTAATCGAAGCGCTCCGCCTCCAGCTTTATTCTCTGGACATCAGCTTTCTCTACAGCCTCGTCCACTAACAAACGCACCTTCTTGATCTGGGTTACCGTCAGGGGCTGACATAGAGAAATGGAACGTGCAAACAAGTTAACGAAAGCAAAAAAGACATTTGTGTGTTCTGTCTTTTAAGACCTGTGTGTAGCAAAGTGCAAACACCTCCGAGGGAATGAAGGATTAGAGAAGGCATTTATACCGATAGTGTTTCAGCTGTTAGGGACTCAACGTTTTGGGCTTCTTCTGGTAGAGAGTCATCATCACCAACTGGTTCCTTTTTCTGCATTAAGAACATAAACAACAATAGGTCAGATATACAGTTAAATACACCCTCTTAAGTCTTGTTATTTCCAAACTTGACAATCCTCACAATTTGGGGAAACTCTTTTTTATTTTCGTCTTCTTTCCTCGTTGGGTAACAATCTTCCCTTATTTCTCACAATATACATCACAAAATTTCATAAATGTGTTTTCCCCCAGGACACTAGCCTTGTCCTCTTCAGTGAGTGAGAGCCGGAGAGGGACATTTTGAGTATTTAGAAAATGAATACTCAAGCTAACATCAAATGCCCTGGAAAGAAAGATTCCTGGGTCTTACGGGAACGTTTTAAACGAAACAGGTATGCATTTTGTGAAATCATTTTATTTTGTATCCCCTTTTTTATAAGTTACAAGAGGACCCCCTACTTTGATACAAAACCTCCTCATGTTTGAAGTCACAAGGTTGGCAAGTATGGGGATTTCTCCTGTCTGACTTCATCTCAAAAGTGGTCCGTTGGTGCTTCTGTACCTTCATTCTCTCCCCAATGCTCTTGCTGCAGAGGTTCTTGGCTTTGTTCAGGTGGTCTGCAGTGAAGCGGCCTGTTGAAGGGGAAATCACAGTCATTCAGTGTGTGTGTGTGTGTGTGTGTGTGTGTGTGTGTGTGTGTGTGTATGTGTGTATGTGTTAGGGATGGGAACGATTAGAATATGAGTTATTTAAAATGTTTTTGGGCGGGATGCCTAAGTTGATTACATATATCAATTGAATAATTCAATTTATACGACAGTGCCATAGCTAAAGTGTCAGGTGACGTCTAAAGGTGTGTTTTTGCTCCGCTCACCGGTCCCAAACAGCGGGCAGAGCTGCAGGTGCTGATCTCTCTCTCTCGCGTCCGGTTTATACTTCACTCGCGTTTATGTCCAAATCCTTCAGATCTAGCTGGTTCTAGCCAATGATATGGCTGCTGCCCCTCCCTACACGCAGATCACGCAGACTCAAACCTCATCTTAGGCCCAATTGCGCTCCGCAGCCGTTGCGAGGTTCCGGCACTAACAGTTCATGAGCGTGCTCCCCCGCCCCCTGTCAACACTCGCGACACATGAGTGGCCAGCCTAAACAACAATAAGCGCTGCTTGGCAACCGTGTGTGGCGGCAAAGTACATAGACATTTTGACATGAGAGATTTAGTTTTGCCGGTATTCAACATATTTTATCAGTCATAGTCCGGTAATTATTTACACTCTAAGAAGAGTCCTACACAACAGACATGGCGTCAAAAAGGAGTAATGTGTGGAAATATTTCTACCAGATTAGTGAGTGCGGTGTAGAGGTCAAACTATGCCAAATTAAACTTATATACATACTATATTGCTATACCCGCAACCTCCGTTCCAGCTTAGAGGGTCTTCTCTACAGCTGGCCTGATTGTGAATCGCCTCGCACATGAAAGCTGTAGGCCTATAGCTGTCAACTGTGATCACCAGTTCAATATATTTGACAAATTCGACTTGGTTTCTATACTTATTTGAACATGTATTTATTTATTTCCAAAAGTTATTGAAAACAATTTTGGAAATATTTTTCTTTGAATGTTTTTTTTTTATAGGATATGTACATTTCGGTTAACCGGTTAACCGTTTTTTGGGGGGTCGAATATTCGAATATACATTTGCTTTCAAATTCCAATCCCTAGTGTGTGTGTGTGTGTGGCAGTAGTGACAGGACCAGTAACCTGGTGACAGCTGTTGCAACGCTGCATCATGCAATAAACCATGATACAACTGTATACAAACGTTTAAACAAAATACACATGGCAACATGTAATGATACAATGGGATGGGAGGCTGTGGCTCAGTAGATAGTGTGCTGGACTTGGAATCAGGAGATATTAAGTTCGAGTCCCACTGCAGTCAGCATGTCGTTGTGTCCCTGGGCAAGACACTTCACCCCAAATTGCTCATGTGGGGATTGTCCACAGTACTGAATGTATGTAAGTCGCTTTGGATGCATACAAATGAAATGACATGTAATGTAATACAATGAGTCGCTGAGTCAGAAGCCTGTCTGGTTGACTTGTCATGTTGCAGGCTGGGATTGCATCAGATTTCACTTTACCGGCATCGCTAAGCTAACACCACATTAGCAAACCCTTTTGTATCATATCTTCCAATACAAATATGGAAATCTATGAACTACAGCTTGGTGTTCATTTATTTTAAAGCCTTTTACCGTTCACGTATTGTAAAATAACCACATGGCTCATTTGGATTCGTTAAATGGTGTTAGCCATGCTAACATTAGCCACATTGAGTGCTTCATCCATTCAAATTCGGCTATACATTTTTTAATCAAATATCAGGTCTTGTACAAAGTTAATTATTTTACACAAGTGTTACAATGATGCCCACTTGTGTATACGGCATACATGTAGTGCACCTAGAAAGCCTTTTACTATTTAAATAGCTTACTTTCTGAAATGATTCGCAGTCCACTGCAGTGTAACTCAGTGAGCGAAAGTCACCTTATTGCGGTCTGAAGTGAATTAATACAAAGAAAACCTCAATATTTAACAACACTTTAAGGTGCCGAATAAAATACTTCATTCCTAATTATGCGTGAAGTATTCAAATATCCCATATTGAATGTAAATGATAGCTATATTCACCTACTAACAATAAAAAGACAGATTTGTGAATAGAGTTTGGCGTGAGCTAGCTTCAGTAGAAAGTACACTGACTCTACGCTAGCATGAGCCACCATGCTAACGTTAGCTATTATGACTGAAACAACAGGGGTCTTACATTTTCTCCACTCCGTATCTGCAGCGACCAGTTTATCAACGAGTGTAACATCTTTGAACCTCTTCCTTTGGATCTCACGGATGGCTTCTGGGTCGCCACCTTTGTCGGTGCGAAACTGGTCCAAGTCGAGCACCATCTTTCCACGCTGCCTGTCAGAGAGAGCTGACTGAGTTCACAGGGAGGAGTGCTCCAACCGGGACCGGGTTGCCAGGTCCTTCTGCTTACGTCGCAAAACGGGACCATCAATTTCAGTAGTGAGGAAAGATGAATTATTAACGAACCAACAATACGCTCAAAATACATGTAATGCAATGTAGTCTGATGAGGGTTGATCACTTTTTTTAATAATGTTATTTTAGACACAGAACGTACGTTTGTTTTCCACCAACCTGGCAACCTATATCATCAGCAATAGCTACCTGCAAAAAACACTCAACAGATTCATACATAACAGTACAAAGTTTGGTCACACCTTAAAATTCGAAGTTTTTTATTTATTTGTAATTGTTTCTACTTTGTAGATTAATACTGAATACATCAAGACTATGAAATAACACATATGGAATTATCTAGTTAACAAAAAAGTGTAAACGATCCAGAATATGATTCTTCAGAGTAGCCCCCTTTTGCCTTGATGACAGCTTTGCACACTCTTGGCTTCTCTCAGTCAGCTTCATGAGGTCGTCACCTGGAATGGTTTTCAATTAACACGTGTGCCTTGTCAAGAGTCCATTTGTGGAATAACTTGCCTTCTTATAGAGATGTACTACAGCAAAAGTATTCTCCGTCGGGACTTCCTGCAACAACACCACCACGACGTTATCTTGATTCTGATTGGCCAGAAGACATTATCACAGATGTTCTATCGAGAAGACGATCACTACGTGACAACAGTTTTCAAAACCGTTTCTAATCTTCGGTATTCTTGTTTTGGCGTGAGAATAGTTTGGGCAGCGTGAGAGCGTGAGATTGACGGAGCGTCCACACTAGGCTTGTTTGAGACACATTGCGGCTCGCCTCGAAAGTAGACGAGAGTAGCCGATCTCAGCCGGGGGAGGTCTCAAAAAGCTCGCCTGAAGTCGGACAGCTCCGAGTCGGCTTCTTCTTCTTCTCTTCTCTCTTCTTCGCATTCTTCTCTTCTTCTCTCGGATTTTTGGCGGATTGCAAACAACTTTAAGGTGCATACCGCCACCTCCGGAGTCGGCTTGACTCGGTTTGCATTTAAAAGAATGCACACATGTGTTTAATCGTTAATGTCAGATATGTACTAAGTAAATACATTTGTTCCTGCTCAAAATTAGATTCAACTTTATTGTTATTGCACAGATTACAGGTACTGAGACAACGAAATGCAGTTTAGCTTCTAACCAGGTGCAACAAGCAGTGAAGTGGAAAGTAATGTACACAATCTACAGAATAAAATATAGAATTAATTGAATGATGAATAAACAGTGAGGGGTATGAATACACTAGATATCAGCCTGTGAGCAGTATGAACAGTGTGTATGAATATGCTAAGATATATAAAGTATGAAAACGGTAAGCAGTATAGTATAACATATATAGATATTAATTTCATGATGATAAACATTGTGGAACAATGATGAAAAATGGGAATGGATGTGGCGACGTAAAACTGACACAAAACAACAACACACTTTTGCTAGCCAATTGGAGAGTTTCATCAGCAGCACGTGGTAAACACCACCAATAAGCGCTCAGCTCGAGATACCAGCGAGCCGTTTCCCATCAAGCATTTCGCTTCCGCAGCTCGTGGAGAGCAACTGCGCCAACTCGCCTCGCCTCGCTCTCAAGGCTGCGGGCGTCTTTGTCCCGCGAGATTTCAAAGTCTCATGTGGGCGAGCCTCCAGAGCAAGTCGGACAAAATGACTAACCATCATGCAACGCACGAGCAAGACGTTGATCGCAACTGCGCAGGTCTGCGCAGGTCTTGCTTGTCTCAAACAAGCCTAGTACAGCTTCAAAAAAAGCTTGGAGCTGGGCGTGTCTGGAGCTTGGGGATTTTATTCAAGCAACACGACCAACAACCAATCACATGAATCTCCCGCCCCCGACATACAAAGCAAAAAAACCCGGGGATTTTATGGGAGCAATATATATAAACTCCCCAAACAGGCGAAAACCTACCAGTTTCACCCACTGTCTCTGCTGCCACTCCATGCCTGGTTCCTCCGGTTTGTATCCCGGTAGGTGAAGAGGGTCTGGTCATACAAAACCGGGTGATTCGCTACGGCGATAGTTAGTTTCTCCTCCGACTTTTTTTGAAATATAGAAATGAACGGCGGATATCTCTTCCAGTTTAGACGCGGTTTGATTGGCTACGGCTTGAGCTGTCAGATTTTCCGAAACGGGATTTGATTGGCTGGCGCTGGCTACTCCGGCGTCAGAAGTTGAACATTGTTCAACTTCTGACGCCGGAGACGGACCGCTCTGCTACCCACAATTCACTTCGGCGAAAAAGCGAGGCAACGTGACGTCACCCCATTCAAAGTGAATGGGCAAATTCAAAGTGAATGGAGTTGTCGACGCTGTCGACGCTGTAGTGTGGACGGGCCGTGCTCGCGGAGTCTGTCTACGCGCGTGAAAAGTTTCTGGCACTTTGGGGCGGAACCACTAGACTTTGATTGACAGCTGCAAGGAAACCCGGAGTTGCCAGGTTTGATAAATGCCTGAACTACCAAGAGCCGAGGAGTGACGGCAGCAAATCAGTTGGACGAGATTGAATAGTAAAGTTGTCCATATGTGTATAATTGTTGCATTTAAGTGATATATTGGTTGTAAAAAATTTTTTGCTTGATACAAAAGGACATTCTTTATAACCAATTGCTTTATTATCACGCATTTGTAATATTTGTATGCTAGAACTTTTTGTATTCTTTTTGAAAAATAAAAAATAAACAGCTCACTTGTCATTCATTTTAATCCTTAATTATCCACCCAACACTGAACAGGTGGTCCTTGTGAAGAGTCTCATCACTATATTCCCTCAGCTGAAAGTCTTTCACAACAATAGTTTGCTGAAGATTAAGTTTGTTTTAACCAAGGTATAAGGTTTTTTAGGTGTGATTTTATGAATTATCTATTCTGTCAACATTTGATGAATTAGAAATATTAATGTTTTTAAATGTTAACAATTATTTTTTAATGAAATCCTTGTAAATAAATGTCCAATGAATGTATTCTTGCATTCGATTTTTTGAATAAAAACCATATCCACCACCTGGTACTTCCAGTAATCGTCATTGACACACAATGTGCAGATATAACACAATCAAATGTTAATTCTGGTTAAAGAAATATAACACAAAATGTGCAGAAATAACAAATGAGTGTGTTCATCTTGGTTACACATTTATGACACACAATGTGTAAAATGTGCACATTGTGTGTTAGGGGCATGTAACACATTTTGTGTGTAAAAATGATTTACACATAAATAAACTGAGCACACTCTGTAGGTGTGTTGAAATTCAACACATGTTGTGTCATATTTGACACATCCCTTCTAAGAGTGTACAGCAGACAGTAGCTAGCAATTTTCGACAGATACAGCCACTCAAAAAATATTGTTTTATATAAAATAAAAGTTGTGACAGAGCCATCACTGTAGACTAGGGATGGGTATCGTTAGGATTTTATCCATACCGATACCGTATATCGATACTATTTCAATAATTGGTGCTCAACAATTATAGACATGATTACAAGATGTGAAGATTAAACAACAGTCATTTTCTTGTAATTTATTATTTAAAGGGGCCCTATCATGCAAATGCACTTTTGTACGTCTTTATACATGAATATGTGTCCCGGTGTGTCAGGGGAACTCACTAAGTGTCAGAAAACACAACCCTCTCTTTTCCTCCATACCCAATCTCTAAAAACGGAGCTGCTAACAGATCTGATACAGACGGATACAGATTTGAAAATAGTCTAACGTCAGAGACGAGGAGCTCCGCCATATGCATATATATAGACAGTCCTACTCGCCCCAAATATAAGTCCCCAAATAAATCCTCCTTAATTGATCTAATTTTATCAAATGTTCCACATAAATACTCATCTGTGGGAGTAATTTGCTAATGATGTGAATGACCACTGTGTTGTAGCCACAATTAGGGACACTAAGGTCCAAACGGTTAAACCACGTTCATTCCAAAGAAGAGACAAAAAACACTTTGTGGAGCAGGGTTTTTTTTACATGACTGTTTGATTTTGATGGGTAGAATCAATTTGTGTGCTGATGTAGAACTGCATGGTCTTATTTTTATGACAAATTATAGATAAGACTGCACCTCTGCGTAAATTTAGAGTGAAGGGACGAAACAATCCCTGGTTTTCTGCTGAGCTGTCCAGTCTCCTTCATGAGAGAAATAATGCTTGGGCTAAGGCTAGGAAATCAGGCTCAGAGGTAGAATGGCTACGTTTTAGGCAGCTAAGAAAGCTTCACATCTCAAATAAAAAGTGCTAAATCAAAGTACTATTTGTCGGTTACCACAGAAAACCTGAATAATCCTAGGAAATTTTGGAAAGCCATAAAATCGATTTCCACTGGTGATATCCCAAATGAGCTAACTCCGTGCCTTACCACAGCATCTGGCTCTATATCAGACAGGGCTACTATGCTAAATTGCTTTAATGAGCATTTTGTGTCTTGTGGCTCTCTGTTTGGCTGTGTGGCTCCTGTGAACGCTCCAATCCTTGACTCTGAACAATGTGGTCTGGAAAACCCTTTCAGTTTTACTCCTTTAACTGTTGGTATTGTTCATGAAGCATTATCCAAGTTAGATCCTAGGAAACCGGCTGGCCCGGACAACGTAGAACCTTTCTTTTTAAAGATAGCTGCAGATTTTATTGCTCCACCTCTTACTTCTCTTTTTAACCTCTCCCTCAGCACGAACACAATTCAAAAAGTATGGAAGTCTGCTTATGTCTTGCCTTTACTGAAAGGAGGGGAGGCAACTATTTTAAATAACTATAGGCCAATCTCTAAATTGTCAGTTCTGGCTAAGGTGCTCGAACGACTTGTGAGTGAACAAGTAAAGGAGTTTTTATGTATAAATGATATCCTGTCTAAACATCAGTCAGGATTCAGAAAGAAACACAGCACCATCACTGCCACGATGAAAGTGGTAAATGACATTACTACTATTTTAGATAATAAGCAGAGTTGTGCAGCTCTGTTTATTGACCTTTCCAAAGCATTTGACACCGTTGACATCGCATTTTAAAGCAGAGGCTACTCAGTATTGGCCTATCCAGCCTTGCAGTGGGGTGGTTTGTGAACTACCTCTCTGAAAGGTCCCAATGTGTTCATTTTGATGGACTGTCTTCTGAATGGTTAAACATTTCTAATGGTGTACACAAGGTTCTGTTTTAGGACCACTTTTATTCTCCATATATTAACAGTGTAGGTGATAATGTGGATGAAGCTACTTTACATTTGTATGCGGATGATACTGTGATGTATTGTGCAGGTCCTCCATTCAGGAGGCTGGTGTTAAATTACAGGCTGTTTTTAACACTATTCAGAACTCAGCTCTCTGAATTAAAGCTTCTTTTAAAATGTGGATAAACCAAGGTAATGCTCTTTCAAAAGCTAAAAAGACACCAGAGCCTGTTTAGATATTGTAACTACGCAAGGAACACAACTTGAAGTTGTTGCCTGTTACAAATACCTTGGTATCTGGCTTGATGATTGTCTCTCTTTTAAACTTCATGTCAATAACCTGCTTAAAAAACTGAGGGTTAGGCTAGGTTTCTTTTTCAGAAACAAGTCCTGTTTCTCGCTTGAGGCCAGGAAAAGGCTAGTCACTGTGACCTTTTTACCTGTGCTGGACTATGGTGATTTGTTGTATATGAATGCACCTGCCAATTACCTGATGCAAATTGGATGCTGCGTATCACAGTGCTCTGAGATTTGTCACAAATTGTAAAGCGCTTACAACATCACTGTACCCTGTATACCAAGGCAGGTTTACCATCACTCTCTGTACGGAGGCTCAGTCACTGGTACACGTTTATCTATAAAGCTTTGTTGGGTAAACTCCCGTATTATATCTGCTCTCTGATAACACAGAGAGTTGCAAGCAGCTATTGTCTGAGGTCACATGATGTAGTCTTGTTAGATGTGCCAAGAGCAAGGACTGTCTTAGGTAAGACAGCTTTTATGTGCGCAGTTCCACTTGCTTGGGAACAATCTTCAGCAAGAATTGAACTGAGCAATCTCATTCCTCTGCATGTTTTTAAAGCTAGGGTAAATGAAATGCTTGCTGATACAATGGGCACTTGTAAATGTCTATAACTATGTATCCTGTAAATATAATGTATAATGTCCTTTATTGTTTTATGTTTCATGTGGAACCTATATGCTGCAGGTCTCCCTTGAAAAAGAGATCCATGATCTCAATGGGACCAATCTGGTTAAATAAAGGTTTGAAATGAAAAAATATGGCCAACTCTCCACCAATTAGGGGAATGAGAGGTTGCCGTGGCATGGTAACATCACTCATAACTCGGCTCCCTCCTATGCAGGGGGGCGTGGTCAGCTGCAGCGCATGCAAAGACAGGGTAGAGGAGAGCAAAATAGAGCGAAATGAGGTTTGGTATGTTTGGTATTTTGAAACAAAAAATTGTATAAATATACCTTATATAGAGGTATGGCCCTACAATATATTATTAAAATATAGCATGACAGGTCTCCTTTAATGTAACTTTTTTTTCAATGTCCATACCAATCAGGTATGGACATTGTTCAGAGTCAACAGTGTGTCTCTGGAAGGGGGGGCGGTAATTAGGGGCAGTTCATAAATCCACGTAAACATGACCATTATTCAGTTAAAACGAGACGCTGCGTGCACACCTCCTAAACCCGGAAGCTCCGGTCGGCTAACCATTATAATCCGTTTATTATTTATAATTGTAATGATGGATTATCAGTAATCATTTTAAAGTTACATAGAGACATTGGATTAACTATTTGTATGCCCTTGAACACAACTTTTGATCACAAAACAGCAAAGGTAAGACATGATTATCATCATGGCTACGTAAAGTGAAGTTGTTTTCTTGCTCTTTCCTGGCTGCTAGTTCAGTGAGTTTTGGTCATACAGTGATAAGACTTACACCAATGGAATCTGTGGAATCTCAGCTTTCATGTGACATGACGTAGAACAGATCGCTTTTGCCAGTTATAATAATAATAATAATCCTTATATTTATTATAGCGCTTTATCAATGACTCTCAAAGCGCTTTACAAATACACATTACACATACACATTACACATACAGATCATACATGTAATGGTCATCTACTGTGGACAATACCCACAGGAGCAAATTCGGGTGAAGTGTCTTGCCAAAGGACACAACGGCCTGACGCAGTGGGGCGGGAGCGGGTTTCGAACTGGAGTTCCCCAACGCCCCCTTGATCTGATGATCAAACATACAGACAACTGCGCCAGCCGTCCCTATAATTTGTGTGCTAAAGTACCCGTTAGCCCATTTCGCTAAGTGTTGATTTAGACCAGGGGTAGCCAACACGGTACCCGCGGGGCACTTAGTCGCCCGCAGGGGGCAACATGAGTCGCCCGCGGGGCAACATGATTCGCCCGCGGGGCAACATGAGTCGCCCGCGGGGCAACATGAGTCGCCCGCGGGGGCATGTTCTAAAAATAGCTCGCCAAACAAATCCAAAATGCATAAAATACACAAAACTAAAAAGGAAATGTAATTAAAATAATCTACCCCATGCATAAAGGAAACCTAAATCATAACGAACTCTATCTACAACTCTATATCTATCTAACACCCCTCCTCCCCCCACCCCCACAATGAATATCGACCAATCACGTTCTTGCTTGATTTGCGGGACCAGCGTTGCAGTCGGGAAGAAAAGCAATGTAGCAGCTCACCACTTCATAAGGAGTTTGACACATCAGCCCCATTGAACAGCCTAGTCGTGCCAGTCTATACAGCACATAGGGGCAGAGTTTTACTCTGTGTGTTGAAACTTGCATATATATTTATTGCACTCGACGCACACACACATGGCGTAATTTCCACTGGGGAGAGGGGGGACATGTCCCCCGCTCTTTTCGAAATCCCGTTTGTGTCCCCCCACTTTACAAATATGTTTATTATTATTTTTTAACGCAAGCCGTTGTCGCCACGGAGCAGCACACAGCGTGAGAGAGCACACCTTTATCTATTTAATATAGATAAAGTAAGAAATCATTCCAATGTGTACTATAGGACAGTATTAAAAAAAACAGTTTAAAAGGGGAGTGATTAGGAA
Source organism: Pseudochaenichthys georgianus (assembly GCF_902827115.2). Taxonomy (NCBI): domain Eukaryota; kingdom Metazoa; phylum Chordata; class Actinopteri; order Perciformes; family Channichthyidae; genus Pseudochaenichthys; species Pseudochaenichthys georgianus. The sequence goes on along the minus strand of NC_047509.1, from coordinate 35,117,949 downwards.
AATATGCATAATAGAAAGAAAGAATGCTAACTAGGTAACATAAGATAAGAATAAACAAGTTTAAATAATTTGTTATTGGTTGTGATCATATTCTAAAGATGTTTGGATTATTGAAAAGTATACAGCTCTCTTTCATCTGAGTGTTCAGAGCTTAATCAATAAATTCATGTTGTGCTCAAAGTGCACCAGATTGATGCATTTAACATTTAAAAATAAATCTTCTCGGGGGAGCATACCCCCGGACCCCCCTAGAGGATGTGAAGGTCCACCCCCAAATAAAGCAGGTTAAAATAATTAAATTGCATACATGTTTTTTTATTAAACACTGAAAATGGGTCCCACAGACCCAAACAGCACACAAAGGTTAAAGGTCAGCATATAATAATGTTAAAATGTGCTAAATATATACACTGCAAAAAACAAAAAAAGAGGAGTAAAAGTAGCCCCCCGACTTGTTTATTTTTTGAAAGTAGCGCTTATCCTAAAAAAGATTGGTGACCCTGATTTAGACTCTTGGTGTTGGACTTCTCTTCCCTGTAGGTACAAATAGTTAATATCGTCTGTTAGCGGAGTTTCTTCCAGTTAAGTGGGTATGCATCATTATATTATTATGCCACTCTCTTTCCTGGTTAAATTACCACAGTAGCTCCCGACCTTTTTTCAATGGTAAAGGCTTCAAATATAAGCTGATTGTTACAATGTTGTTACACATTAAGAAAGCTGTTGTGTCAGACGTACCTGACACGATGTTGACGATGCGGTAAGGAATTCCTAGCGTCTGGTAGAAACTCCTCCGCGGTCCCCGATCATCTCATCAAACTCTCCCATGATTTGTTTGTCATGTGGGGAGGAATACACAACTGCTCGATCTACAAAGAAAACATGAGATTTATGACATTGTTTTTCACCAAATACCAAAACAAAACAGTAAATCACTCAATCACTGACTCGGTTTCAACGCACATAACTGCCATTGAATTTGTTAACTAAATAAGTTGTACCCAAAATGTGGCAAAGTCAGCTGGCCAACGTGTATTTTCTATCACACCTCATTCTTCTGGAATAACCAATTGACATTAGTCTCATTTTCAAAATAAAAGCCCAAAAGAGATACTGCGTACTAACATGATGAGGCTCAAAGAGTAACTGTATCATTCAGGGATGCAAACTCATCAGGTATGGAACAAGTGACAAGGACCGGAGCCCCCCGACCCCACGGAATATCGGCTTTAAAATGAGGAATAACAGGATGTTAGCAGTCAGAACAACTAAAGCAGTAGTGTTAATAATAACAGAAACGCTATAGAGTCACATATAATAGAAATATATAAAAGCATTTATTTTAATTGTGTAGCAGTCAGTTTATAATTTTGGCAGAACTGTTGAGCATTTTGAAAATGTATTTTCATGCCTCTGTGCAAGGCTTAGTCTTTCTATCTTTATGGCATCTGGTGTAAAGTAACTAAGTTCATAAACTCAAGTACTATACTTGGGTACAATTTTGAGATACTTGTACTTTATTTAAGTATTTCAATAGTAATAGTATTTCTTCTCCTCTACAGTTCATAGGTAAATGGTGTACTTTGACTCCACTACATGTATGTAATACTTTTAGTTACTTCACGGATGTGGAGGAATGATGTGAAATATAATCAAGTGCTAAATCAGACTTTAGTTCCACCTGGAGTAAATCCACAAGCTACCCTGCAGTATACAAAGTCATTCAAACTAGCTGCACCTTCACCAGCTTTGAGAACACTTTCATGATCAATCATTATAAAACATATCATATATATTATTCTGAAATGGACCAATCTGCACAACGACTACTTTTACTGTCACTACTTCAACTATATTTTGATGAGAATACTTTACTACTTTTACTTGAGGAACATTTTGAATGCAGTACTTTTACTAACAGAGTATCCCTACACTCTGGTACTTCTACTTTTACTCAAGTACAAGACCTGAGTACATCTACTTTAATCAAGTACAAGATTTGAGTACTTCTACTTTTATTCAAGTACAAGATCTGAGTATTTCTGCTTTTAAATCAAGTACAAGATCTGAGTACTTCTACTTTTACTCTAGTACAAGATCTGAGTGCTTCTACTTTTACTCAAGTACAATATCTGTGTACTTATACCACCTCTGTTTATAGCCTATGAAAAAAAAACTATTAGAAAAAGAAGGCTAAAGCTAACGTTAGCAGATAGTGACAATGTACGCTCTGCAGCTCCGACAGGGATCTCTGCTCTGAACACCTGACGGCCCGCTCTAACAGCAGTTCACCAGCGGTCCAGTCTGTGCCACAGTGACTCCGGACCGCACAGTTAATATTAACGAACACACCCGTAGGTAATGTAGCTGCTGAAGCTAGACCCTCATCACGGAGCAGCAGAGCCTTAATATACATCCATGAGCAGAGCCGACAGGCAGGAAGACTCGAGCACACAGCTCGCGCTGCATTATAATATATAAAAAAAAGAACACCATGCGTGTCATGATGGCACATAACAGCACGCGGCCGCAGATTACTCCGGGTCCCAGACCCCCCCATACCCCAAAATATTTTTATTGCAGATCTACATGAATCACACAAACGACCTATTTTGGATTCAAAACTGCGAATTTTGCCGAAAAGTGACAAGTTTGCATCCCTGATCATTACAGGAATATTAGTTTTTCTTTAAAAAAAAGCCCAATTCAGTAACTGTGACCTTACAGTAAGCTCCTGACGATGCACATTTTTCAAAACAAAAGCCCACATAGATGAATAGTATCCTTACAGGAAGCTCCGGACAAGGCCTATTCGTTTTCAAAGTAAAAGCCCAATAGAGCAACTATTATTTTGGGAAGCTTGGGTTTAGGCTTGTTTTCAAAACAAAAGCCCAAGAAAGTAACAACACTGCCACTGCTATATGATTCTCATTTCCCAGTAGGGACATTTCTAGATCATTATTTCCTGCATTATAGCTGACCTTCTCAACTGGTGCACTCTGAAGATCCCGCGCGTGTCTCGGCCGTGGGAGCCCACTTCCTGTCTGAAGCAGGTGGAGAAGCCGGCGTAGCGGATGGGCAGGTCCTCGGGTTTCAGCCACTCGTCCCTCAGGAAGGCGGCGATGGGCTGCTCCGAGGTGGCGATCAGGTACTTCTCATCCACAGAGTTATCGTCTGACTTCTCGCTGCCCTTACCAACGACCTGGATACAAACACAGGCGGGGTTAGGATGTTCGAACAATGATATCAAACCATTTGAAAGGTGAATTTGAATGTTTATATTTGCAATTTGATGAATATAACGACCTGTGTATTTGTTCAAATTGAATATTCCATAAATGTAAGTTCATTTTACATTAGCAAATTAAAACATAAAAGTAGGTATTATTAAAGTTAACTAATTTGTAGTTAGTTATTGTAGTGAGTGATCAAGTTCAGTCAGGATATGTAAGATGACAAAAAAAGAGTGTACTACTACTCTATAGCCGCGTTCACACTGCGGTACTTTTCCCACAAAGGTTCATGCGAACTTAGTTCATGCGAACTCTTTAGTTCGCATGAACTAAGTACAGATCGCGTTCACACCAGAAAAAGTCCCTGGGGGAGGATTAGGCAAATGAAGCCTCTGACGTCACTTCTTCTTTTTCTGCTTTGGGTTTACTGGCAGGCCGCAAACCACTTCACGGCGTATACTGCCGCCCAAAGTCCCCGGCCGGAAGTCCCCGGAGTTGGGGACTGGCTTCAGTAGAAGCTGCTGGGAGTCCCAGCAGCTTCTACTGAAGCCTTCCGAGTAAATCGCCAGAACGCCGACACCTCCTCATCTCCACCGCTCCCATGTTTTATTTTGTGTTGCCATAATTAGTCTCTCTGCGTTTCTGCGCTGGGCTAATGCTAATGCTAATAATGCTAATGCGAGGATAATAAAATGGCGGCTTCACAAAACTTTTTGGGAGTTTTACGGGGCGTGGTTTGCAATCCGCCCAGCCAATCAGGAATATAGCTCTTTTCTCAAAAAAGAGCCGCTCGAAAGTCCCTGCTCTCTAGCAGGGACTTTCGAGGGGGTAAAAAGGTTCGCATGAACTACTTTTAGTACCGGCTCTTTTTGGTGTGAACGCGATCATGAACTAAGTTCGCATGAACCTTTGTGGGAAAAGTACCGCAGTGTGAACGCGGCTTATAAAATGTGCAGTTCTTTGTATAGGCCTCCAGGGGGCACTGCCACCACTAGAACTCATACAAAAGTATGAAGACACCTGAACATCTCATTCCAAAACAATGGTTTTATTAGCGCGGGTGTTTGATTTAAAAAATACTTAAATCTCAATGTAATTTTCACAATGTTGCAGGATAGTGACGGACAGAAAGGGGGTATGACAACACCTTTTTAAGTTAAATACAATTGAACAGAAAAGGTTTAGGAAGTCTTTAAAAACCTCTGTACCTTGTAGAGCTCATCATCAAACTGGCTGAGCTGCGCTACTTCCTGCATGACCTCTTTCCTCATGAAGAAGGGCGTGTAGAGCGGGGTGTACTCCTTGCTGTGGAGGAGCCTCAAGCCGTAGTTGATGAGAGCCTGCTCCAGGAACACCAGTGGGCCCTGAGGGGAGATGACGGAGAAGAGACAAGAGGAAAAGCATGAACAGCTGCTCTCTCTGGTGATTTCATGTTCATCTGTTGCATGAGTTACATCTGCCCTCACCTTCAGGAAGTAACCTCTGCTCCCAGCCACCACAGCCCCCCTCTCTCCGTCGAAGCCATCGATCATGACCACCAGGTCCACGTGGGAGTACTTTTTCTGCACGCTAGAGTCGCCCCAGGTACGCTCCACCTTGTTGTCTGCATCCTGTCAGCGGGGAACAAGAGGAAACTTTAAGGGGCGGGTTCACAGCCAAGGTCCCCCTCCTCATTCTAAACCAGTGTGAGTAGGATACATTCCATTTTCCAGTGTGGAGTGGGAGCTTTGGGATTTTAGCCGTTGCAGACCATTTATATGTTCAACAACACACTACAGGGAAGGGAAACCCCAAACAGCATTAAAAGCCTTCTATAAGTTATTAAAACAGTAGCTTTTAGCAGCTGTCTAGCTAGCTAGTTTAGTTGCTAATTTCTTGTTCATGCTACACCAGTTTTCACCAATTACACATTGATGGTATGCTTCCTGTGATTGGTTTGGTGTTTCTACCAGAAATGAACCACTCCATTCTCCTGACAGTGCTTGGAACCCCCCCCCCCCCCTGTTATAAATTAGTCATTGCTGGATCATGTAATCACAATTATTGGTAAATCACTTGTCAATCGATGTGACAAAACCCAGATGATGTGTTCTGCTCTATCTTTTACCGGCCTGTGTGGAGCCCCTCACCTCATCGTTGCTGATGGGCACAGACGGGTGCAGGAGGTTTCCGATCTCCCTCAGGTAATCGAAGCGCTCCGCCTCCAGCTTTATTCTCTGGACATCAGCTTTCTCTACAGCCTCGTCCACTAACAAACGCACCTTCTTGATCTGGGTTACCGTCAGGGGCTGACATAGAGAAATGGAAACGTGCAAACAAGTTAACGAAAGCAAAAAAAGACATTTGTGTGTTCTGTCTTTTAAGACCTGTGTGTAGCAAAGTGCAAACACTCCGAGGGAATGAAGGATTAGAGAAGGCATTTATACCGATAGTGTTTCAGCTGTTAGGGACTCAACGTTTTGGGCTTCTTCTGGTAGAGAGTCATCATCACCAACTGGTTCCTTTTTCTGCATTAAGAACATAAACAACAATAGGTCAGATATACAGTTAAATACACCCTCTTAAGTCTTGTTATTTCCAAACTTGACAATCCTCACAATTTGGGGAAACTCTTTTTTATTTTCGTCTTCTTTCCTCGTTGGGTAACAATCTTCCCTTATTTCTCACAATATACATCACAAAATTTCATAAATGTGTTTTCCCCCAGGACACTAGCCTTGTCCTCTTCAGTGAGTGAGAGCCGGAGAGGGACATTTTGAGTATTTAGAAAATGAAATACTCAAGCTAACATCAAATGCCCTGGAAAGAAAGATTCCTGGGTCTTACGGGAACGTTTTAAACGAAACAGGTATGCATTTTGTGAAATCATTTTATTTTGTATCCCCTTTTTTATAAGTTACAAGAGGACCCCCTACTTTGATACAAAACCTCCTCATGTTTGAAGTCACAAGGTTGGCAAGTATGGGGATTTCTCCTGTCTGACTTCATCTCAAAAGTGGTCCGTTGGTGCTTCTGTACCTTCATTCTCTCCCCAATGCTCTTGCTGCAGAGGTTCTTGGCTTTGTTCAGGTGGTCTGCAGTGAAGCGGCCTGTTGAAGGGGAAATCACAGTCATTCAGTGTGTGTGTGTGTGTGTGTGTGTGTGTGTGTGTGTGTGTGTGTGTATGTGTGTATGTGTTAGGGATGGGAACGATTAGAATATGAGTTATTTAAAAATGTTTTTTGGGCGGGATGCCTAAGTTGATTACATATTATCAAATTGAATAATTCAATTTATACGACAGTGCCATAGCTAAATGTGTCAGGTGACGTCTAAAGGTGTGTTTTGCTCCGCTCACCGGTCCCAAACAGCGGGCAGAGCTGCAGGTGCTGATCTCTCTCTCTCGCGTCCGGTTATACTTCACTCGCGTTTATGTCCAAATCCTTCAGATCTAGCTAGTTCTAGCCAATGATATGGCTGCTGCCCCTCCCTACACGCAGATCATGCAGACTCAAACCTCATCTTAGGCCCAATTGCGCTCCGCAGCCGTTGCGAGGTTCCGGCACTAACAGTTCATGAGCGTGCTCCCCCGCCCCCTGTCAACACTCGCGACACATGAGTGGCCAGCCTAAACAACAATAAGCGCTGCTTGGCAACCGTGTGTGGCGGCAAAGTACATAGACATTTTGACATGAGAGATTTAGTTTTGCCGGTATTCAACATATTTTATCAGTCATAGTCCGGTAATTATTTACACTCTAAGAAGAGTCCTACACAACAGACATGGCGTCAAAAAGGAGTAATGTGTGGAAATATTTCTACCAGATTAGTGAGTGCGGTGTAGAGGTCAAACTATGCCAAATTAAACTTATATACATACTATATCTTGCTATACCCGCAACCTCCGTTCCAGCTTAGAGGGTCTTCTCTACAGCTGGCCTGATTGTGAATCGCCTCGCACATGAAAGCTGTAGGCCTATAGCTGTCAAACTGTGATCACCAGTTCAATATATTTGACAAATTCGACTTGGTTTCTATACTTATTTGAACATGTATTTATTTATTTCCAAAAGTTATTGAAAACAATTTTGGAAATATTTTTCTTTGAATGTTTTTTTTTTATAGGATATGTACATTTCGGTTAACCGGTTAACCGTTTTTTGGGGGGTCGAATATTCGAATATACATTTGCTTTCAAATTCCAATCCCTAGTGTGTGTGTGTGTGTGTGTGGCAGTAGTGACAGGACCAGTAACCTGGTGACAGCTGTTGCAACGCTGCATCATGCAATAAACCATGATACAACTGTATACAAACGTTTAAACAAAATACACATGGCAACATGTAATGATACAATGGGATGGGAGGCTGTGGCTCAGTAGATAGTGTGCTGGACTTGGAATCAGGAGATATTAAGTTCGAGTCCCACTGCAGTCAGCATGTCGTTGTGTCCCTGGGCAAGACACTTCACCCCAAATTGCTCATGTGGGGATTGTCCACAGTACTGAATGTATGTAAGTCGCTTTGGATGCATACAAATGAAATGACATGTAATGTAATACAATGAGTCGCTGAGTCAGAAGCCTGTCTGGTTGACTTGTCATGTTGCAGGCTGGGATTGCATCAGATTTCACTTTACCGGCATCGCTAAGCTAACACCACATTAGCAAACCCTTTTGTATCATATCTTCCAATACAAATATGGAAATCTATGAACTACAGCTTGGTGTTCATTTATTTTAAAGCCTTTTACCGTTCACGTATTGTAAAATAACCACATGGCTCATTTGGATTCGTTAAATGGTGTTAGCCATGCTAACATTAGCCACATTGAGTGCTTCATCCATTCAAATTCGGCTATACATTTTTTTAATCAAATATCAGGTCTTGTACAAAGTTAATTATTTTACACAAGTGTTACAATGATGCCCACTTGTGTATACGGCATACATGTAGTGCACCTAGAAAGCCTTTTACTATTTAAATAGCTTACTTTCTGAAATGATTCGCAGTCCACTGCAGTGTAACTCAGTGAGCGAAAGTCACCTTATTGCGGTCTGAAGTGAATTAATACAAAGAAAACCTCAATATTTAACAAACACTTTAAGGTGCCGAATAAAATACTTCATTCCTAATTATGCGTGAAGTATTCAAATATCCCATATTGAATGTAAATGATAGCTATATTCACCTACTAACAATAAAAAGACAGATTTGTGAATAGAGTTTGGCGTGAGCTAGCTTCAGTAGAAAGTACACTGACTCTACGCTAGCATGAGCCACCATGCTAACGTTAGCTATTATGACTGAAACAACAGGGGTCTTACATTTTCTCCACTCCGTATCTGCAGCGACCAGTTTATCAACGAGTGTAACATCTTTGAACCTCTTCCTTTGGATCTCACGGATGGCTTCTGGGTCGCCACCTTTGTCGGTGCGAAACTGGTCCAAGTCGAGCACCATCTTTCCACGCTGCCTGTCAGAGAGAGCTGACTGAGTTCACAGGGAGGAGTGCTCCAACCGGGACCGGGTTGCCAGGTCCTTCTGCTTACGTCGCAAAACGGGACCATCAATTTCAGTAGTGAGGAAAGATGAATTATTAACGAACCAACAATACGCTCAAAATACATGTAATGCAATGTAGTCTGATGAGGGTTGATCACTTTTTTTAATAATGTTATTTTAGACACAGAAAGTACGTTTGTTTTCCACCAACCTGGCAACCTATATCATCAGCAATAGCTACCTGCAAAAAACACTCAACAGATTCATACATAACAGTACAAAGTTTGGTCACACCTTAAAATTCGAAGTTTTTTATTTATTTGTAATTGTTTTCTACTTTGTAGATTAATACTGAATACATCAAGACTATGAAATAACACATATGGAATTATCTAGTTAACAAAAAAGTGTAAACGATCCAGAATATGATTCTTCAGAGTAGCCCCCTTTTGCCTTGATGACAGCTTTGCACACTCTTGGCTTCTCTCAGTCAGCTTCATGAGGTCGTCACCTGGAATGGTTTTCAATTAACACGTGTGCCTTGTCAAGAGTCCATTTGTGGAATAACTTGCCTTCTTATAGAGATGTACTACAGCAAAAGTATTCTCCGTCGGGACTTCCTGCAACAACACCACCACGACGTTATCTTGATTCTGATTGGCCAGAAGACATTATCACAGATGTTCTATCGAGAAGACGATCACTACGTGACAACAGTTTTCAAAACCGTTTCTAATCTTCGGTATTCTTGTTTTGGCGTGAGAATAGTTTGGGCAGCGTGAGAGCGTGAGATTGACGGAGCGTCCACACTAGGCTTGTTTGAGACACATTGCGGCTCGCCTCGAAAGTAGACGAGAGTAGCCGATCTCAGCCGGGGGAGGTCTCAAAAAGCTCGCCTGAAGTCGGACAGCTCCGAGTCGGCTTCTTCTTCTTCATCTTCTTCTTCGCATTCTTCTTCTTCTTCTCTCGGATTTTTGGCGGATTGCAAACAACTTTAAGGTGCATACCGCCACCTCCGGAGTCGGCTTGACTCGGTTTGCATTTATAAAGAATGCACACATGTGTTTAATCGTTAATGTCAGATATGTACTAAGTAAATACATTTGTTCCTGCTCAAAATTAGATTCAACTTTATTGTTATTGCACAGATTACAGGTACTGAGACAACGAAATGCAGTTTAGCTTCTAACCAGGTGCAACAAGCAGTGAAGTGGAAAGTAATGTACACAATCTACAGAATAAAATATAGAATTAATTGAATGATGAATAAACAGTGAGGGGTATGAATACACTAGATATCAGCCTGTGAGCAGTATGAACAGTGTGTATGAATATGCTAAGATATATAAAGTATGAAAACGGTAAGCAGTATAGTATAACATATATAGATATTAATTTCATGATGATAAACATTGTGGAACAATGATGAAAAATGGGAATGGATGTGGCGACGTAAAACTGACACAAAACAACAACACACTTTTGCTAGCCAATTGGAGAGTTTCATCAGCAGCACGTGGTAAACACCACCAATAAGCGCTCAGCTCGAGATACCAGCGAGCCGTTTCCCATCAAGCATTTCGCTTCCGCAGCTCGTGGAGAGCAACTGCGCCAACTCGCCTCGCCTCGCTCTCAAGGCTGCGGGCGTCTTTGTCCCGCGAGATTTCAAAGTCTCATGTGGGCGAGCCTCCAGAGCAAGTCGGACAAAATGACTAACCATCATGCAACGCACGAGCAAGACGTTGATCGCAACTGCGCAGGTCTGCGCAGGTCTTGCTTGTCTCAAACAAGCCTAGTACAGCTTCAAAAAAAGCTTGGAGCTGGGCGTGTCTGGAGCTTGGGGATTTTATTCAAGCAACACGACCAACAACCAATCACATGAATCTCCCGCCCCCGACATACAAAGCAAAAAAACCCGGGGATTTTATGGGAGCAATATATATATAAACTCCCCAAACAGGCGAAAACCTACCAGTTTCACCCACTGTCTCTGCCACCTCCCTCCATGCCTGGTTCCTCCGGTTTGTATCCCGGTAGGTGAAGAGGGTCTGGTCATACAAAACCGGGTGATTTGCTACGGCGATAGTTAGTTTCTCCTCCAACTGTTTTTGAAATATAGAAATGAACGGCGGGATATCTCTTCCAGTTTAGACGCGGTTTGATTGGCTACGGCTTGAGCTGTCAGATTTTCCGAAACGGGATTTGATTGGCTGGCGCTGGCTACTCCGGCGTCAGAAGTTGAACATTGTTCAACTTCTGACGCCGGAGACGGACCGCTCTGCTACCCACAATTCACTTCGGCGAAAAAGCGAGGCAACGTGACGTCACCCCATTCAAAGTGAATGGGCAGAATTCAAAGTGAATGGAGTTGTCGACGCTGTCGACGCTGTAGTGTGGACGGGCCGTGCTCGCGGAGTCTGTCTACGCGCGTGAAAAGTTTCTGGCACTTTGGGGCGGAACCACTAGACTTTGATTGACAGCTGCAAGGAAACCCGGAGTTGCCAGGTTTGATAAATGCCTGAACTACCAAGAGCCGAGGAGTGACGGCAGCTAAATCAGTTGGACGAGATTGAATAGTAAAGTTGTCCATATGTGTATAATTGTTGCATTTAAGTGATATATTGGTTGTAAAAAAAACATTTTATTTGCTTGATACAAAAGGACATTCTTTATAACCAATTGCTTTATTATCACGCATTTGTAATATTTGTATGCTAGAACTTTTTGTATTCTTTTTGAAAAATAAAAAATAAATAGCTCACTTGTCATTCATTTTAATCCTTAATTATCCATCCAACACTGAAAAGGTGGTCCTTGTGAAGAGTCTCATCACTATATTCCCTCAGCTGAAAGTCATTTACGACAATAGTTTGCTGAAGATTAAGTTTGTTTTAACCAAGGTATAAGGTTTTAGGTGTGATTTTATGAATTATCTATTCTGTCAACATTTGATGAATTAGACAAATATTAATGTTTTTAAATGTTAACAATTATTTTGTGCTAATGAAATCCTTGTAAATAAATGTCCAATGAATGTATTCTTGCATTCGATTTTTTGAATAAAAAACATATCCACCACCTGGTACTTCCAGTAATCGTCATTGACACACAATGTGCAGATATAACACAATCAAATGTTAATTCTGGTTAAAGAAATATAACACAAAATGTGCAGAAATAACAAATGAGTGTGTTCATCTTGGTTACACATTTATGACACACAATGTGTAAAATGTGCACATTGTGTGTTAGGGGCATGTAACACATTTTGTGTGTAAAAATAATTTACACATAAATAAACTGAGCACAATCTGTAGGTGTGTTGAAATTCAACTCATGTTGTGTCATATTTGACACATCCCTTCTAAGAGTGTACAGCAGACAGTAGCTAGCAATTTTCGACAGATACAGCTCACTCAAAAATATATTGTTTTATATAAAATAAAATTATATATGCAATTTTCGACAGATACAGCCCACTCAAAAATATATTGTTTTATATAAAATACATTTTTATATATATATATATATATATATTAGCTGTACACTTTACGAATATAATAGTTTTTTATGGACAATTTTACCATTCAATCTCGTCCAACTGATTTTGCTGCCGTCACTCCTCGGCTCTTGGTAGTGCAGGCATTTATCAAACCTGGCAACTCCGGGTTTCCTTGCAGCTGTCAATCAAAATCCAGTGGCTCCGCTCCAAAATCCCAGACATTTTTCACGCGCGCGTAGACAGTCTCCGCGAGACTGACGGAGCGTCCACACTACAGCTCCAAAAATAGCTTGGAGCTGGGCGTGTCTGGAGCTTGGGGATTTTATTCAAGCAACACGGCCAACAACCAATCACATGAATCTCCCGCCCCCGACATACAAAGCAAAAACCCCCGGGGATTTTATGCGAGCAATATATATATAAACTCCCCAAACTGGCGAAAACCTACCAGTTTCCCCCACTGTCTCTGCCACCTCCCTCCATGCCTGGTTCCTCCGGTTTGTATCCCGGGAGGTGAAGAGGGTCTGGTCATACAAAACCGGGTGATTCGCTACGGCGATAGTTAGTTTCTCCTCCGACTTTTTTTGAAATATAGAAATGAACGGCGGGATATCTCTCCCAGCTTAGACGCGGTTTGATTGGCTAGCGCTTCAGCTGTCAGATTTTGGGAAACGGGATTTGATTGGCTGGCGCTGGCTACTCCGGCGTCCAGGCGACCAGAAGTTGAACAATGTTCAACTTCTGGTCGCCTGGGTCGCCTGAGACGCCTCGCTCTGCTACCCACAATTCAGTTCGGCGAAAAAGCGCGGCTACGTGACGTCACCCCATTGAAAGTGAATGGGCAGCTTGGAGCAGCTTGGAGCAGCTTGGAGCTTTCGACGCTGTCGACGCTGTAGTGTAGACGGGCCGTAACACTCCCGCGAGCGAGCAAGAAAGCTGTCTCGCAGAGCCGCTCGCGGGGGTTTATTTAAGGCGCGTGTAAAACCACATTATCCGCTCGTGAGTAGCTTGTTTTACGTGCTAGAATATTGACCCAAATCTGACTCCATAGTTGGCAACCCTGTCTTAATGTGTTTGAGTCCATCAGTTGTGTTGTGCAGAGGTAGGGGGTTAGTGCACAGTGGAAAGCCCTATTACTGTTGTAATCCATATTATGGAAAGAACGACACTTTAAGAAAAGAAGGCCAGTCGATCCGGAAAATGTATAAAAGAACTTATTGAAGTTAAAAGCATCAATCCGGTGCATTTAGAGCAAAATTAAGTGTCACGATTCTCATGTTATGTCACGTTTGTAGTTTTGTCTGTGTTGGTGTTTTTCTTGACTTTGGGTTTCCTGTTTTACTGTGTAAAGTGTTCACCCCCGTTTCCTGCCTGTCTGCTTTCTGTCTGTTTCCCTCCCTGATTACCCGATTGTGTTCACCTGTTGTCCTTGTGTTTCTCCTCCCCTGCCCAGCTGTGTCTTGTTCTGTGATTACCCTTCTGTGTATTTAGTCTAGTCTTCCCCTGTGTTCCATGTCGGTTCATTGTTTCCCCTCCATGTCATTCCATGGTCTGTGTTCCTTGTGCTGCTCGTTGGTGTTGGATATTTTGGATTCTGCCTTGTTTTGCCACAGCTTTAATTTATTTAATAAAGCTCGCTTTTCGTTATTCTGCATTTGAGTCCTACCTGCTTCACCCATTCCTAACAGAATGAACCGACCAAATTTGGACTCAGCAGATTTCAATGTTTTGGCCCCACAGGCGGAATGTCTTGGGTATTCTCTGGAGTACATTTTTTACACCTGGAAGAACGCCTCATCTAGACGGGGTAAAGAGGCTGCTTTGAAGGAGGCACGCCGGGAGGTTGCTCGCAAGCCCTGTCTCAGGAGCTTGTTGCCGGAGTGGCTACAAACCTTTTCAAGTAGCCCTGAGGAATTGGCACAAGCTTCTAACCCTTTCCTGGGATCCAACTACTGTCCTGTTGAAGCTCCACAGAGTCTCCAAAAAGCCTCTAGGAGACGCAGGGCCAGGATTCCAGCCCGTGCTCCAACAGCCATGATCCCGGCTTCAGTTCCGGTTTCCACAGCCATGGATCCATGCACCAGTACCGGCCCGCAGAGCTATGTTTCCTTGCTCGATTACCTGGCCCACACAGCTATGGTCCAGGCCTCTGTTCCGGTTCCAGCGGCTCCAGTTCCAACCTCAGACCTTTTCTCAGGAACCCGTCTGGCGTTTGGAGGTCCACGGAGCCTCCAAAAGGTCTCTGGAAGATGCAAGGCCAGGATTCCAGCCCGTACTCCAGCGGCTCCGGCTCCAGTGCCGGTCCCAGCAGCCATGGTTCCGGCCCCAGCAGCCATGGTTCCGGCCCCAGTCCTGGTCCCAGCTGCCATAGTTCCTTCTCTAGTCCCTACTCAAGTCCTTTCTCAAGTCCCTCCTCTAGTCCCATCTCCCTAGTCCCCTTCTCCAGTCACCCTCTTAGTCACCTCTCTAGTCCCTTCCCAAGTCCCTTCTCTAGTCCCATCTCCAGTTCCCTCTCGAGTCCCCTCTCCAGTCACCTCTCGAGTTCCATCTCTAGTTCCTACTCAAGTCCCGCCTCTAGTCCCATCTCTAGTCCCATCTCTAGTCCCTCCTCTAGTCACTTCTCCAGTTCCCTCTCGAGGTCCCTCCTCTAGTCCCTCCTTTAGTCCCTGCTCTAGTCCCTCCTTTAGTCCCTCCTCGAGTCCCCTCTCTAGTTCCCCTCTCGAGTTCCCTCCTCTAGTTCCTCCTCTAGTACCTCCTCTTGTCTCTCCTCTAGTCCCCTCTGGAGTTCCGTCTCTAGTTCCCCTCTCGAGTCACGTCTCAAGTCCCTACCCAATGTCCTGGTCCGTTGGAGGTTCCGCTGGGGGTCCTGCCAACTCCATGTCCTGTCCCGTTGGAGGCCCCGTCGACTACTCTCCTGCCGGGGGTCCTGCCAGCTTCTTGTCCTGTCTCGTTGGAGGTCCCACCGTCTACTCTCCTGCCGGGGGTCCTGCCAATCCTATGTCCTGTGCCGTTGGAGGCCCCGCCGACTGCTCTCCTGCCGGGGGTCCTGCCAGCCCTTTGTCCCGTCCCGTTGGAGGTCCCGCCGTCTGCTCTCCTGCCGGGGGTCCTGCCAGCTCCTTGTCCCATCTCGTTGGAGGTCCCACCGACTGCTCTCCTGCCGGGGGTCCTGCCAACCCTTTGTCCTGTGCCGTTGGAGGTCCCGCCGACTACTCTCCTGCCGGGGGTCCTGCCAACTACTCTTCTGCCGGGGGTCCTGCCAACCCTATGTCCTGTGCCGTTGGAGGTCCCGCCGACTGCTCTCCTGCCGGGGGTCCTGCCAATCCTATGTCCTGTTCCTCTGGGGGTCCCGCCGACAACTCTTCTGCCGGGGGTCCTGCCAACCCCTTGTCCTGTTCCGTTGGAGGCCCCACCATCACCTGTCTCACCGGGGGTCCTGCCAACTACTGGTCCTCTTCCGTGGGGGATCCTGCCGAAGTCTGTCCCACTGGCTCCGGTTCCTGTTCGGCCGACACCGGGTCCTGCCCGCCCTCCGGAGCTGTCTGGTCTTCGCCCTCGAGCCCGGCCCCCTGAGAGCCGCGGTCTTCTCCCTCGAGCCCGGCCCCCTGAGTGCCGGGGTCTTCGTCCTCGGGCCCGGCCCCCTGACTCTTCCTGCCGCTGCTTTTGCCCTCATGCTCGGCCCCTTGAGTTTGCCCGCTGTGGCCTTCGCCCCTTTTTGAACTTTGCCTTGCCCCCAGGCCGTCCACCCGAGACCCCCTCCTTGGTCTCTGCCTTGCCCCCCGGGCCTTCCGCCCGAGACCCCGTCCTTGGTCTCTGCCTTGCTCCCGGGCCTTCCGCCCGAGACCCCCTCCTTGGTCTCTGCCTTTCCCCCGGGCCGTCCGCCCGAGACCCGTCCTCCAGACCCCCTCCACCCACCCTTTCTTGGCCCTAGTTATGTGTCTTCCCTCCGGTCCCCCTCCACCCACCCTGCTGGACCTTTTTTTTGGGACGTCTGGGATCCGTCCCTTGAGGGGGGGGTTCTGTCACGATTCTCATGTTATGTCACGTTTGTAGTTTTGTCTGTGTTGGTGTTTTTCTTGTCTTTGGGTTTCCTGTTTTATTGTGTAAAGTGTTCACCCCCGTTTCCTGCCTGTCTGCTTTCTGTCTGTTTCCCTCCCTGATTACCCGATTGTGTTCACCTGTTGTCCTTGTGTTTCTCCTCCCCTGCCCAGCTGTGTCTTGTTCTGTGATTACCCTTCTGTGTATTTAGTCTAGTCTTCCCCTGTGTTCCATGTCGGTTCATTGTTTCCCCTCCATGTCATTCCACGGTCTGTGTTCCTTGTGCTGCTCGTTGGTGTTGGATATTTTGGATTCTGCCTTGTTTTGCCACAGCTTTAATTTATTTAATAAAGCTCGCTTTTCGTTATTCTGCATTTGAGTCCTACCTGCTTCACCCATTCCTAACATTAAGAGCTCTATGGATAACTGTTATTCATGTATTCTCTCTGGCTGTCCATCTCATAATGTTCACATAGAGACTAGCTGTCAATAGGAATATAATTCAAAAGAATTATAATTCCATGCAAAAATGTGTCTCAAAAAGAGGTTGCACATTTAAATTCAGGTGTTGTTATAACAACGTCAGTGGCCAAACAGCCACATTTACTGCTGCAAATACGTTCAAACCATAGACTGTATATATAAATGGACGTAGGGTCCGTGACGTCACCCATAGAATTCTGCAGAGTTGCCGTGAACATAGATATATATAAACACTAGATGGCTTCATGGATCATGGGAGATTTTCCAGCGTAGCTGACCGGCCGCCATCTTGCTACAGTCAACAGTTACTCTGATTCGCGTTATGGTAGCTGTTGTAAGGTGAGTGATCTGCACAAAAATACTCTTAACTCGCTGAAATCTTGACTGATTTACAAACGGTTTGGTTTATTATTAACATTATTAGCAAGGCTATGATACAGGATGCTTGGACATGTTGAAATTGCAGCTTTTCTTTGTTTATGTGGTTGTATTTATTAGCTGGCTAATAACAAGAGGCTGTGAGTGAGACCTAGTATTACAAAATTCACCCAGCAACTTTACACCAGTGGGAGAGGCAGAACTGCTCTTTCTTTTCAACATAACTTAAGTTACACATGATTTCTTCCAAGTGGTTTGGCTTGTTAAAAACATCTTGCATTATGATACAGGAATTTGCTGGCTTTGTGTTTACAGAAATACCTGACTATGCCGGACTTTTGTGCAGCCTACGAATATTCCAATCGCCGCTGTCTGCAAACAAGAACCCGTGGGATCACCACATATGTTTATGTTTGCTCAGTCTAATAAACCCATAACATGGTTGTGAAAGAATACCAAAGCTGAGGCTGGACGATGATTGATTGTTGGTGTGCCATGTGTCACTGTGTGTCTTATTGGTTTTGTGTTATACTGTATTTTATTGTGTGCAGCTGGTCCTTATCTCCAAGACACATTTAAAACAAATAACCTTGAACCTTGAAGCCCCATCTCTCCCCACCTGCTCCTGCTTCCTACATCCCCTCCACACCACACCAAGTTGTTCTTCTTAATAATAATAATAATACATTTATGTTGGGGGGCCGCCTTTCATAACACCCAAGGACACCTTACATAGGCATAGGGGCAATATAGGGAACAATTTAAACAGTGGATTTTGTGATATATCAGCCGGGGTGAGACAAGACAAACCACAAATGGACTACAGAAGGACACAAAAGGACACATGGTACAGTTTATATTATTCTTGGTCTTTTTTCAATAACATATTTCAAAGGTTCTGGATTTGTGTACAAATCTAGAAACTAAATACAAAACTAGGATTATATGAATATCTCATGTCAAAAATAATTGTGATAAATTAGACAGAACTGGCCTGTCTGTGAGCACATGTTATGTTGGTTTGGTTCTTCTGATAAAGGTGTGAATATCTAAATAATTTACCAACATATCTTGTCATTATCGCTCCTCCTTCGCGTCGAAAGAAGCCAGTTGAGGTGGTTCGGGCACCTAGTTAGGATGCCACCTGGGCGCCTCCCTAGGGAGGTGTTCCAGGCACGTCCAGCTGGGAAGAGACCAAGGATACCGTTACACCCCTAATAACTACATATTTGATGTTTATAAAAAACCAAACCGTTTGAAAATTGGTTGAAAATTTAGCAAGCTATGGTTATTTAAATAGTAAACCATAATGTTATGAATGAGAGCACTGCCTGTAGCAAGATGGCGGCCAAGTGGCAACGTCGGTCTCCATTGGCCAGCAGCGCGGGTGAGTCATCTAGTGTTTATATATATCTATGGTAAAAACCACCAATGAGCGCTCAGCTCGAGATACCAGCGAGTTGTTTCCCATCAAGAATTTCGCTTCCACAGCCCGTGGAGAGGAACTGCCGCGTCTCGCTCTCAAGGCTGCGGGCGTCTTTGTCCCACGAGATTTCAACGTCTCATGTAGGCGAGCCTCCAGAGCAAGTTGGACAAAATGACTAACCATCATGCAACGCACTAGCAAGACGTTGATCGCAACTGCGCAGGTCTGCGCAGGTCTCGCTTGTCTCAAACAAGCCTAGTAGCTCTGTCCCTGTTACTTCCACACACACCCCCGCCTCTGTTAGTACACATTTACTGACACAAACATTTGTATCATCTGTTGTAGACCCAAATAAATTAAATTAAATAAGAACTCTTTCTCAAAAAAGATAAACGCCATTCTTAAAATGTATAAACGAACATTAGTTGGATTATTATTGATTAGAGTGCACAATAGAAATAAAATAATTGAGAGAAGAAAAAGATATATGTTATCTATCAAAACCCAGTTAGATTAACCTGTTAAGCCCGAAGGTGTCTTTTTTTCACAACACTGTGTCTCAGGGCATCTTAATATTTAAAAACCTATTAATGTGTTATACCAGATTAACGAGAAGAATCTCAGCTAACTGACAATATGAACCATTTTTACAGAAACAAAACACAAGTCTCACAAGAAGCGTTAGCATTAGCCCTTAGCTAAAACGGTCAGATGCTACTTCCGGTGCTCACTAGCTAAAACGATCTTTAAGACTTAATATTTTCTGCACAAACTACATATCATCTGAAAGCTGATACTACACAGATTATTTTTATTATAAGTATCATCACTGTAGGACACAAACTCACTGAGCTAGCAGCCAGAACAGAGAAGAAAAAAAACAACAGTTTTCAAAACCATAACAATAATTATGTCTTACCGTTGCTGTTTTGTGATCAAAGCTCTTGTTCAAGGGAATAAAAACGCTGTTTAAGGTTAATCCAATGTCTCTTAGTCACTTTAGAATTGTTCCTGATAATCTATCATTACATTCATGACAGCAGAGTAGGTATAAAGTTGCGCAGTCCCGAGCTAATGCTGTCTCACGTGCTGTTTACGCAAACCTCTCTCTACTTGACGTAAGTGTTTAGCGGGACTTACTAACTGTCACTCGATTCTATTGGCTCTAACAGTTCAGAAAAGGTGTCAATCACCCAAATCGACCAATGGGTTCCAAAGATATGATCCTGCGTAGTATAAACTACGCCGCTCCGGCTCCATTACATCCATTCATAATACGCATTACGCAGCCAGAAGGGAGAGCTTCACCACAGAGCAGGGGCTAGAGATGCTAGCTGACGATAGCTATGATCCAACCTGATCTCACCAGAATGCGTGACTCCACCACGACTCCTTAACACCACAATGCGTGGTGGAGTCACGAACTTTGTTACATTTGCGTGTCGGCACCACGCAAACAACCCCAATGTAAAGTGAATGAGGCTCCTTTGTCGTGGTGCACACACGCATTTCTACAACGTCCCGCAGTGAGCTTTTATTCTATACAACGTTTTTTAAATCTACTTTATAGCGTGTAGTAACTCACGGGAGTCTTCTTTTATTTTATTTGTATTCATAATTATTTTTATTTTTCGTCAGAATGTAAAAATTACATTAGTTACGAATTTGTGTTCTCAAAAAACAGTGCATTGTGTGTAATGCAACTGTTAATTTTATTAAATTAGTTTGTTTTTAAGGAAGGCCAGAGCTTCAGCTGTGTCAAATAGATTGTTCCCTTTAGTTAACGTTATTTAAAAGATAATGATCATGTCTTGTATTACGAGCGTCCATTCCCATTGGATAACAGAGAATTGTACACCCGGAAGTAAGTAGCCTATTCTCCTTACTGTCGATTGATTTTACAGTGATATCTGCACTACTCATCGACTAAAAAACACCAAATTGTCCTTGTTAATTACACAACATTGATTGGTTTGAATTGTGTGCAATGCTTTTGTATTTTCCCCCTTCGATTCGGAGAAACAAATATTTTTTCGGAGTTTTGGACGGCAGAAGACACTACACTACCCAGAATCCTCAGCTATCGTTTGGGACTACACCATGAACCCCGTGATCAGCCCTCAAGCTCTTTGATTGGTTGACCTCCAACTGCATTCCATATGAAAAAAAACGTTTCGTAAAAGAGAAAATCATACTTTATTCAGCAGTGCTTGCTTTACTCTTTGATAGTCATCACATGAATGCATTGTAATACATTGTTTGGCTGCATTAAATATTACACATCTGTCTTAGTTCTTTATTTATCTACAGAGATCGGGCATCAGAATAGACCAGAAACTATTCTTTTACCGTTCTGTTTTAATTTCACAATAAAGTTAGTAGTAATATTTTGTTTTGATATTATTGTTTTTTATTAACTACTAGACGACTGGGTCATGTTAATACCATCTTTTTTTGGTTGCTATTGGTTTTTCCCATCGCTTTTGTGTTACAAATATCAAAACAATAACAAAATAATATTCGTCGTAAACTAAACCGGAAACAGCAGTATATTTTATTTTGTTAACACTGTAAACTTGACAGCCTTTTAATCTATGCTTTTAACCATAGACTGTATATATAAAGCTTTTAACCCAAACCACCTACTGGTTAAAGCACGTTATTACACGTTTAGAGTAATTGCAATGCAGGTAGATTGTGTTGCTTTTTAACGACTGTTTAAAATGCCTTTTTCTTAATGTCTTTCATTTTTGTAACGCACTTTTGAATGTGTTATATTTTATGAAAACATTCAAATATTAAGAGTACATATAAAATAGTGGGAAAGTAGAAGGTCAATTATATAAATATAGAATAGAAAATATCAAGAAGATACTCAAATGATATCTAGAGTAAAATAGTTTAGTGCCTGATAGGAGGATGTGCTAACTAATAAGGCTTTATTTAAAGAAATGTGCAGAATACGACAGTGTAATGGTGGAAGTATACACACATTGATAGATGTCTTGTAATGCACTGTTGATGAACCTGTGACCCAAGTTTGTCATTCATTGCATAACTACGCTATTGTGTATATGATATGTCAATAAACCTTAGAAAATCTTGAAAGGGATGTGCAAAATAGCAATTATATACAGTCTTTAATGAACTATTAGAGAATAACGAGTAATGAATATGCTTTAACACTAGAACCGCCAGAGGTCGCTGTATACCTATATCCGCCAACGGGTAAAGTTTACCCGCTATTGATTTCCAAGGTACAATGTACCATACAGAACGGTGAGTTTTGATCGCACAGGGATGACATGTATACCAATATAATCTGTGGACTCTCAGCTTTTCATATTATGTGACCCGCTCTATCAAAATCAGTCGGAAGTCGCAACGGCTCATTTCAGAGTAAACGTGGATTTACGTAAACAACTATTTTTTTCAGGGTTCGGGTGTTTTGTTTGATTTTAAACAAACAAAGTCTTGGCTTTCAGAATATGAAACTTTTATTTCCAAAATCACACGATAAATACATTTTTGAAGCTTGTAAAGGGACCAAGACAGGCACCTCTCACTCGCAATCTGCTCTTCCAGCAGCGCCGCCCCCCTCCCTCCGGCTGAAATTATGAACGTAAGAGTAAAGTAATCATAGATAACACGGCAGGGTCCGTTACAGTTTGTTTTCATCTGATTTAAATTAAACAAAGTCTTGGCTTTCAGAATATTAAACTTGTTTCGGCAAATTCAGATGATAAATATAACTTTGAAGCTTCGGCATAATTACAAGCGGAGAACGGAGTAACTTGACAGCAGGCAGCAGCAGGCAGCAGCAGGCACAACAACAGCCGGTGTTTCTCGTGAGGGTTTTCTCTGGGAAACAAACACAATAGGCCTACACACAAACGCAAAAATACACAAACACACACACGTATACACACACACACACTCGCGAGCTTCCCCTCCAAATGAAAATATCTTCCCTCCGTAGTATTTTGATCGCAAAATCAATAGCGCGAGGAGCGCTGCATTTCTATGAGGTAAATATTACCCGCTGGCGGAAATAGGTATAAATATCAATTTTTTTTGGCGATTTTTTCAATCTGACTTCATATTGACCATTTTTAACAACACAGGGTGTTACATAACACACTTTCAGGAAAAGTCACGGACTGGGAGACGTTAATATTTTATTGAAAAAAAGTTACATACAATAAAAAAACAGCTGCGGGTAAAATTTACCCATTGGCGGTTCTAGTGTTAAACGGATCTGCAGATAAATATTTAGTCTTCTCAAGCACCAACTATCAAATATCTCGCCTGATTGTTGGCACTTGACAATCACCTTCACTGAATTTCATTCAGGTGTAACTAAAGTCTGATTTAAGGGTTGTTTATATTTCACATCATTAATCCAAATCTGTAAAGTAACTCAAATAAATGTAGTGGAGTAAAAATACCAGGTTAACCTTAAAGAAAGCCCTCAGGATTATAAAAGACCCCATCACCCCAGCCACAAACGGTTCTGTCTGCTGCAGTCTGGCAGGCGGTACCACAGTATTCGGACTAAAACCACCAGACACAGACACAGAGACAGCTTCATCCCACAGGCCAGAAGACTATTAAACACCTGAACTTAGAAATAACATTCATCTGGCTTCTACTTAGAAATTATTTATCTAATATATCATATTCCAATCACTTGTATATAGACTCTTATTGCACTATTTCCCAATTTTTTCTGTGTATCTGTTTTATTGCGTAGCACTGTTGGAGGAGCCTGTGACCTAAGGGGGGGAGGGGGGTAGGACACGTTCAATTCCTGTTTTGAATAGTGTGCCGTCGATGGGTTTCATTCCATTTCAAAGTCCTTTTGGACGCTCTGTGTGTAAACGTCGCGCATCCAATCACAGAGGTTGAGGACTGATCACGGGGTTCATGGTGTAGTCCCAAACGATAGCTGAGGATTCTGGGTAGTGTAGTGTCTTCTGCCGTCCTAAAACTCCGAAAAGATATTTGTTTCTCCGAATCGAAGGGGGAAAATACAAAAGCATTGAACACAATTCAAACCAATCAATGTTGTGTAATTAACAAGGACAATTTGTTGTTTTTTAGTCGATGAGTAGTGCAGATATCACTGTAAAATCAATCGACAGTAAGGAGAATAGGCTACTTACTTCCGGGTGTAAAATTCTCCGTTATCCAATGGGAATGGACGCTCGTAATACAATACAGAGGACATGATCATTATCTTTTAAATAACGTTAACTGAAGGGAACAATCTATTTGACACAGCTGAAGCTCTGGCCTTCCTTAAAAACTAACTAATTTAATAAAAATCAAAGTTGCATTACACACAATGCACTGTTTTTTGAGAACACAAATTCGTAACTAATGTAATTTTTACATTCTGACGAAAAATAAAAATAATTATGAATACAAATAAAATAAAAGAAGCCTCCCGTGAGTTACTACACGCTATAAAGTAGATTTAAAAAACGTTGTATAGAATAAAAGCTCACTGCAGGACGTTGTAGAAATGCGTGTGTGCACCACGACAAAGGAGCCTCATTCACTTTACATTGGGGTTGTTTGCGTGGTGCCGACACGCAAATGTAACAAAGTTCGTGACTCCACCACGCATTGTGGTGTAAAGGAGTCGTGGTGGAGTCACGCATTCTGGTGAGATCAGGTTGCTATGATCATACCAGATGACTCTTCGTCGGATGATGAAGTTCTCCTCCAGCCAGACCTGGATCCGGACAGTAGTGACTCGGATGTTGAACTTCCACCACGGGAAAGGTATGTAATCTCTCTGTTTTTATATATTACTTATGTGTTAGGTGGAACTGCGTCGCAGTGCTAGCTTAGCCAAGAAGCTACAGGAATGATTAGGCAAAATGCTAAATAGTGTTACTTGTCTTTTTGGAGTTACATTTTCTAAATGAATGGCCAGTGAATGAATATATATATATATATATATGTGTTTACTTATTTATTTGGTGTAATATTATTCATTTATTGTCCAATATTATCCTTTTTATATATTACTTTTGTGTTTGGTGGAACTGCATCACAGTGTTAGCTTAGCCAACAGGAATGATTAGCCAAAATGCTAAATAGTGAGACTTGTCTTTTTGGAGTTACATTTTCTAAATGAATGGCCAGTGAATGAATATATCAGTGGCGAGCCGTGACTTTTATACCTAGGCCCTCTGACCCCCCCTTCCCTCGAAAAAAAAGAAGAGATATTACGTCTCAACGTATACTTCAGCGGAATATCAAAACAGTGATCCGGGGTGCAAAACGCATCAATGACAGCGACCCTCTACCACACAAAACAACACCATTTATATAAACACCTATCATGACAGGGCACCCACAGCCAAGTAACAATTACAAATGAATTAAGTCGGCACAGCGGCCCGCATTGAAAATGACTTGGGCCTACCTTTGATGATCAAATCACTGAAACACAAAGTCCATCCTGTCCTTTTGGATGAAGCACTTGCGGGTCATGCAGCTGATCCTTTGCCACTCCAGTTTATCATTGTAACTCAATCTTGAAAATGACTCGGTTAATAATTTCGCAACGATGTCATCACTATCACTGAAGTGAGCCATCATGAACGAACTTATGCTAATCATAAATCTATCGATCATAAATCTATCGATTAGATTTATGAATCAAAAAAAGTAGGATAGACATGTGGATATTATCCGGCTGAACACAACGTGCATTTATCTAACAGGTTCGTTTTCCACAGACCTTATTTCGAGCTATTTTCCAAAATCCTGTGGAGAAATCCCACTGCTTTCTGTCGAGGGAATCCGAGCGAAGCTTACTTCTGGGTTTTAGGACGCGTCACTGCACCACTTGCATAGACCTCACAGCGGGCGGAACCTGTCATAAAGTCCGTGAAAATAAAGCCCGCCCATTTAGAGGGAAGATATGATTGGTCAATTGTACTGTCATTTGACATTACTCTCTCGTTGAGTTACTATAGCTGGCCCTCTGTGAATGTAGAGAGGGACCAAGCTCTCCCGTCTTCACAGTAACTCGCAGAGACGGCATTTAACCCTTCACATTCCAACAGAAACTGAACAGGCAGATTCGAAAGATTTATTTCTTTGGAAATATTATTTTAAATACAATTAAATCAAGTTATTTTGGTAAAATTAATGAAAAATGTAACAACAACAAAATATAAAAAATAATATTTAAAAAACAAATGTTTTTTTTTTAATGTTTTCAAATATTATTTTTTAGAATATCTTAGGCCCTCACAGAGGGCCTAGAGGGCCCTGACGGCTCGCCACTGGAATATATATATGTGTTTACTTATTTATTTGGTGTAATATTATTCATTTATAGTCCAATATTATCCTTTTTATATATTACTTATGTGTTTGGTGGAACTGCATCACAGTGTTAGCTTAGCCAAGAAGCTACAGGAATGATTAGGCAAAATGCTAAATGGTGTTACTTGTCTTTTTGGAGTTACATTTTCTAAATGAATGGCCAGTGAATGAATATACATGTGTTTACTTATTTATTTGGTGTAATATTATTCATTTATAGTCCAATATTATCCTATAAGTATACACCAGTGAATTAATCTAATCTCTTTGTTTTTCCACATTTCTTAGATGAGGTGTGACCCCAGCAGGACAAAGCCACACACCCAGAAGACTTTCAGGGAGCAGCTTGCTGCAGAATTGTTGGAGTTTGCTGAAGGCCCTGCACCTCCACCACCCCCTCCTCCTCCACCACTCCCTCCTCCTCCACCACTCACATGCATGCCCGAGTATTATGGGGAAGATGCCACCAAGGTCAGGAAGAACTGCAGGAGGTGCCTAGATGCTGGACTCAAAAGGGTGAAGACACCTGTGTACTGCAGGAAGTGCCAGGTCCCTCTGTGCTTCACTGTCAAAAAGAACTGTTTCAGGGAGTGGCACGACCTAAATAGTGGAACATTCAGGTAGGTATAAAGTTCAGGTAGGTATAACATTTTGCGAGTGTTTATTTAAAAAAAAAAATACTTGTTGTTTTTATATACCTAGTGTGATTTTATTGTATAGTGTGTTGGTAAAATATTTGTTGTTTTTACATGCCTATAGTGTGTTGGTAAAATGTTTGAAACAAATCTGCCCCAGTTGGAGTAAAATGTTACCGATGTTTCCGTTTCTTTTATTGTGCAAGTACACCTACACACAATGACCTACAGTGTAGTTTTATTGTATAGTGCGTTGGTACAGTTACATACACACACAGCTACACTTACACATACACACCTACACTTACACATACACACCAACACATACCCACACAGCTATACTTACATACCCACACAGCTACACTTACACATACACACCTACACACACACCTACACTTACACACACAAATATTTTTAACATTTTTTCATTTTTTCAAGAAATATATATATATATATATATATTTCTTTTTTTATTTTGTTGGGTGGAATGAATACCTATAGTGATGATTCAATGTAATACAATGATTTTTATAGTCTGCTACCTGAAAAAGGTCAAATGGCACTGATGGAACCAAATGGGCCCAAAGCTTATTCCGCCTGGACTTTATTTTCATAAACCTCTCTAAAAAGGTCAAATGTCACTTGTTTTGCCTCGATCTTGATACAGGGCACTTATTATATGTTATACTTTGGATTCCTAACGCTTTTAGGCTACTAACCCATCATTCAAGGTTGGTCTTCACTATAAGTAATGAGTTTTCTTTAGGCGGAGACAGGAATTTACATTTCTTTGCTATGTTCCATCTGAATTTACTCTGACACAGAAACATCTATATTGATTCTGAGACTTCTACATCCAACTCACAGATGTAACCTTGCTTTGATAACAAAAGTTATTCATATAAACCTTTTAGAAGTGAAGTTATAGTCATTTGTTCTGGGAATGTCATTTTCGAGCCTGAAACCTGAAAAACAGGCTCGGGTTAACATTCATTGGATTGCACACTTTGTTTGTTTGTTTGGATATGTAGCAAATTAACATTTTAAATAGCACTTAATGACTGACTGAATGGAAATGACAATAAATGAAAATGTAAAACGAAAAAAGCGATCATGAAAATGTTTCCAAAAAATGAATAAAATGATTTTTGACCACTTTGTTGTTCAGATATATCACATATTTGTAACTAAATGATACATGAATTGAAACAAAACACGGTATAAACTGAGGAGGGACTCCCGTGAGGTTCATGTATTTTTTTCACTCCGCTGGGAAACTGCTCTCATGTCAAGAAGCATCAGATCAGTGCATGCACTGCCTCGTCCAATCAGTGAGCGATACACAGTAAGGGGGCGGGGCGAGTGTCTGAGGATTTCATCGAAGGATGGTCTGGTGGTTCCTCGGTTATAGCTCCTATATTATCGCTCCTCGCTCGACCATCATGCAACGCACTAGCAAGATGGCAATCGCAATAGAGAGGCGAAGTCCCCCCCTTTCCGGGAGCCTCCATGGGACCCCGGAAGCGTAAAATTATACATTGAAGTCAATGGAGAGAGAAAGGTTATCTTTTGATCCCGTTTGAATTGTGCCACGAATGACACATATGATGTTTGTCAAATTAAAAGAATATTTTGCAAGTCAAAAAAATTCAAATGTGTCGTAAAACTGTGAAGTTACACTTTTTTTTGTGTGAAACCGCTGAGTGAACTACAGGTCTCTGGTCTCGCACAATACGCGTCACCATCACAAAGACGGCCGTCACGTTAGCACATTTCACCTGTTTCTTTCAGAATGAGAATAAAAGTATAAAACGAGGTGAACATCACTACAAGTCTGGACACGTTGAGAGCTGTACATACACGAAAGGGGAGTTAGTCGGTTCTGTAAGAGCAGCGGGACCGGCTTTACAAGATGTTGATGAGTAATATGAGTGCAATGTGTAACGTTAATGTCAGCTAGCTAACATTAGCTAACAAGGTACACTAACGTGTTTTGTTTCAGTAACTAGTTTTCTCCTTAAGAACTTTGTGGTCTCTGTGTATGCTGTGGATAACATTAGTGTTCACAAGAACAAGGTAAACTCCCGTGTTTTGTTTTAGTTGCTCTTCAGATTGAAGCGGCCAGTTTTATATCGACTATACAACCCAGTCTCACGGCATTTTGTGTTTACCAACACGATTTTTAATCTATTGATTCGTGTTCACCAACACGATTTGCCCCTTTTTTTCGTGTTGCACA
This sequence comes from Pseudochaenichthys georgianus, assembly GCF_902827115.2. Lineage (NCBI taxonomy): Eukaryota > Metazoa > Chordata > Actinopteri > Perciformes > Channichthyidae > Pseudochaenichthys > Pseudochaenichthys georgianus. The sequence continues at coordinate 35,089,185 of NC_047509.1, read as the reverse complement.
GCACGATTTTAAAAGCAATGTATTTCTACTGGTAATGTGTTTTACCAGTTTTCTTTCTTTCTTTTTCTCCGGTCGGGTCGAGGAAGACCGGAAGCTGTGTGGTTAATAAAAACATGTTCTTATCAATATCAAGCCACAGTTATTGCTTTTATTTTAAATCGTATAATTTCGGACTTTTGTTGCCGTCTGTGAGGAAAGTAGATGGGGCACAGAGCCTCAGGATACTGAAATCTGTATTTTTTAAATCTTTTTTTCTTTCTAATTTGTTATTCTTTTCAAAATAACACACTGTTATTTACTCACCAATAACACACAATTATCCTTGCTTTTATTTATTGGTTTAATTCCATAATCTCGGGCTTTTTTGGTGTCCGTCAGGAACTGAATTTCAAAATAAATATAACCGGAAACAGACGAGCGATTACCCAAGATCCTCCGCTATGGTTTTAAGCTCGCTGATTGGATGTGTTAGCCGCAATGCATGCTGGGATTTGGTGTTTATATTATATGAAATCCGGAAAACATTTTAAAAGAATAAAATAATACTTAATTCCGAGTGCTCTTGCTTATCTCTTTGAAAGTCATCACATAACGGCATTGTAATACACGGTTCGGCTGCATTACATATTACAGATCTGCCGTAGTTCTTTATTTAGAGAGCCCTGATGAGAAGACCTTTGGAAAAACTGGAAGAAATGCCGCCGAAACTGAATACGTGACGTGGATCATAAATATATCAACAATTAAACAACATCTTCAATTTATCTTCACACAATACGTCTCCTTGCAGTATCAACACTAATTCGGCTGACTTTTACATTTGATCTAATTCATAGATAGGTTATATTTACACCATAACGGTGCACAGCTGATAGAAAAGGACTGTAGTTTTTAAAGATATTACTGATTTTCTTTGAATGTAAGAATGTAAATACTGAGTCTGAAATAGTATAGCAATATGCTGTAAAATGATGTGAAAGCATGCATAAAACTATACATCTTCAGATGTTGTACATACACACTAATAATACAAAGTTATTATGGCTGTGTGTACCTTGTGTGCACCTCCTAGTGGTTAAAGCACGTTATTGAATTATTGTTTTTATGTGTTATATTTGATTTAAAAAAATATTAAGAGTACATACTTTCATAGGGGGAAAGTATAAAAATCAAGAAGATACTATAAGTGATCTCTACAATAAAACAGTTTAGTGCAGGATGTACAAAGATATTAATAGGAGGAGGTGCAAAACAGAAAAACGGATTAACCTTTATTTAAACATTAAATAACAGATTAAGGTCTTTGGGGGTATCTATCTACAGATAAATATTAAGCCTGACAAAGTACTTAACGTCTAATATATTGCTTTCCTGCAATGTTAACTATGTTGAAGCACTTATTTTAACTGATATTATACACATTAATTATACTCTTATGTATGTAGATAGAATAAGAAATGTGCAGAATATGACAGTTTAATGGTGGAGGTACACACATATTGATAGATGTCTTGTAATGCACTGTTGAGGAACCTGTGACCCAAGTTTTTCATTCATTGCATAACTACACCGTAGTTGTGTATGATATGTCAATAAACCTTTGAAAATCTTGAAAGGGATGTGCAAAATAGCCATAATATACAGTCTTTAATTAACTATTAGTAGAGAATAACGAGTAATGAATATACTTTATTACTTGTTTCCATTCATGTCAATTGCAGATACATGTTTAGTCTTCTCAAGCACCAACTATCAAATATCTCTCCTGATTGTTGGCACTTGACAATCACCTTACCTGAATTTTACTCAGGTGTAACTAAAGTCTGATTTAAGGGTTGTTTATATTTCACATAATTAATCAGAATCTGCAAAGTAACTCAAAGAAATGCAGTGGAGTAAAAATACCAGGTTAACCTCTGAATTGTAGTGGAGTAGAATTACAAAGTAGCAATGAGCTGTCATGTGGGTATATATTAATGCTGCGCATTATGGACACAAGCGATGTGTTTAATACTGGCAACTTCTAATTGTGGGAAAAACAAAAACGTTCAGTAGAGACGTCCCATAGAACATTTTGCGAAACACAATAGACAGCATGTGTAGTTCTGGGGGGGTGTTCGATTCCAGTTTTGGATAGTCTGGCGTGGTTTCGTTCCATTTCACACAGCTGTTTGACGCTCTGCGTAACTTTACGGGGACTGTAGTCCTAAACGATAGCTGGGGATTATGGGTAGTGTAGTGTCTTCGGCCATCCTAAATTCAGAAATGTTGATAATCGCAATGATGCTCGAAATGTCCCTTATAGGCCTACGTCTGTTTCCGGTTATTTTTATTTTGAAATTCAGTTCCTGACGGACACCAAAAAAGCCAGAGATTATGGAATTAAACCAATAAATAAAAGCAAGGATAATTGTGTGTTATTGGTGAGTAAATAACAGTGTGTTATTTTGAAAAGAATAACAAATTAGAAGGAAAAAATATTTAAAAATACAGATTTCAGTATCCTGAGGCTCTGAGCCCCATTTATTTTCCTCACAGACGGCAACAAAAGTCAGAAATTATACGATTTAAAATAAAAGCAATAATTGTGGCTTGATATTGAGTAAAAAAGGGGCAAATCGTGTTGGTGAACACGAATCATCCATCCATCCATCCATCTTCTCCCGCTTATCCGTGGTCGGGTCGCGGGGGTAGCAGTTCCAGCAGAGAGCCCCAAACTTTCTTTTCCCTGGCGACATCAACCAGCTCTGACTGGGGGATCCCAAGGCGCTCCCAGGCCAGCGAAGAGATATAATCCCTCCACCTGGTCCTAGGTCTACCCCTTGGTCTCTTCCCAGCTGGACGTGCCTGGAACACCTCCCTAGGGAGGCGCCCAGGTGGCATCCTAACTAGGTGCCCGAACCACCTCAACTGGCTTCTTTCGACGCGAAGGAGGAGCGGCTCAACTCCGAGTCCCTCCCTGATGACCGAACTTCTCACCTTATCTCTAAGGGAGACACCAGCCACCCGGCGGAGGAAACCCATCTCGGCCGCTTGTATCCGCAATCAATAGATTAAAAATCGTGTTGGTGAACATGAAATGCCGTGAGACTGGGTTGGACTATACTGTATGTGTGATCTCCTTTTACATCTCGTTGTGTCATTTGAGTTTATTTGCTGTGTGTAGATTCAAGGGTTTTGGTTATCTTGTCAATTTGTTTGGTTATCTAGGCACAGCTGTTTTAATGACTGATTGAACCACAGCAATATTGTTTTAGAGTTTTTATATGTTTAACTGCTATGCCTGTCATCTTTGCTCTATGTGTTTGTGTTGTCTCCTGGGTTCTGTAGTGCCCGGAGTGTGTCTTTTTATTTCCTCCCAAACCCCATCCCCTCAGGAAGCCTTTGCCTCCTGTCAGGTCATCATTGTAAATAAGAATTGGTTCTTAATTGATTTTCCTGGATAAATAAAGGTTCTACTACTACTACTACTACTACTACTACTGTGTGTGACTCCCTCTGGTACACTGGTATGTGTTTTCCTAATGTAGAGAGCATTGATTAATTAATAAACTACACACTGAGTCTAGATCCTGACCAAATCCTTTTTTATTGTTGATCAAATGTTTTTCAAAAATGTATTCATACACATTTAGAAAAATACAATGTACAATCACAACCAGTACAACACACATTACAAAAAATACAGAAAAAACAAACAATAACAACAATCAGACAAGAGGACAAAACTATGGAAAAATAACCCCTCCCACCCCCAGATCCAGACCATCCTTGTATTATTGCTCATTCAATCTATTATAGCATGCTAACAAACATGGTACTTACTTTATTTTTACAGATCTGCATGGGAGACGATGGCGCGATGCAGAGCGCTGTCTGTGATTGTGCACGGGGGATGTACAAATGCAGCCACGCTGCAGCATTGGCAATATGTGCCATGTGGCAGATCAGCTCCACAGATGTTGAGTGCCAGTGGAGGAAGCCTGGCACTTCCAAAGTAGTCCAGCCGGTGTCTCAACTTTACCAACAGTGAGAGGAGACATACAACCCACTGGCCAGAGACATCGCCAATCAGGATGTAGACTGGTTCAGGTCTGCACTGAGGGGCGCACAGTGTGGCATGGCATGGCTTTTGTCACCTGAGCCAGAGCCGCGGCCTCAACATCAGGCCATTGTCACCGTGCCGGAGCTGGTGAAGGGGCATGGGGGTCGGGGGCTTGAGGCAATTCTTGCCTCAATGTAACTGAGCAGAGACCAGCAAGCTACCATCCAGACAGCCACCGGAGGACAGCGGACAAATCCTCTGGCAGTTACACAGGCGGGGCAGGTTGACAGCCAGCAAGTTTGGTGCTGTGCTGCGGTCGGGACTTTCATCCACTCCATGCGCGTCCCTCATGAAGAGGGTGCTCGGGGGGTACAACTTGGACGGAGTCATGGCTGTCAACTGGGGGGTTGTAAACGAGGCTGAAGGGGTGAAGGCTTTTGTGCAGGCCTATCAGGAGACAGTGTTCGAGTCTGGTCTCTTTGTGAGTGAGTCGGTGTTTTGGGAGCATCCCCCGATGGACTTGTGCAACCATCTGCCCTGCTGGAGGTGAAGTGTCCACCATCATTATATAGCAGGGGTCTTCAACTAAAATTCAACGAGGTCCAGTTAGAGAAAATCTCCCCATGCAAAGGTCCGGAACATCAACATGTCTAACTTGCTTCATGAATTAGTGTGATATATATAAGTGACCTGTAGCTTTATCAACCTCTGCATGTAATGTGGTGTCTCGTCAATTGTGTTAGTCGTGTTTGTTTTATGTCTGTCACTTCATGTTTAGTCAGGTATGTAATTCCAAGTCTAGTAAGGTTTCTATGTAGAGTCACGTTTTCTTGTTACTTCATGTCTTGTCTGTCTATTTCATGTCATGTCTCGTTTTCCCATTTCCTGTTTTATTTTGTACTTACCTCTTGTCTTTCCTTTCAGGTCCTTTTAATTCCTCACTTTGGGTGATTTCCCGTCCTCGTCAGTGTCTGCCCCGCCCCTGATTGTTCCCACCTGGTCCCTATTCCCTCATGTATAAATAGTCCTTGTCTCCCTTTGTCTTGTGCCAGTTCGTCTTGTTTCAGTGTGCTTCCATGTCCAGAGACCCAGCGTTAAAACCAGAGAGAAGAGTTTTGTTTAAAATCGAGAAGTTTTGTTTTGTCCTCGCTTGAGTGATTTTTTTGTTAAAACTTTGTTTTATTTTTTCATTAAAATCTGAGCCGTCGCATTTGAGTCCAGTATTTTTGTACCCCGTTTTAACATGTCATCAACAACTGACTGCCAATCAAATAAAGAAAGTACAATTCAAAAACAACAATATTTATTGTCAATTAACATTGAACTATACAGATATACAGTAAATAATGTGGATATGTGTAATGTTCCTCTCGGGCTGCATTTACAAATAAAATAGAGAAAATAAATAAAATAGCTTTTGAAAATATGTGCATCTTAAAAGTACTTAATTTTAGATAAATAAAATAAAGTGTAGCAGCAGCTTGAGAGTCCCTTTTTCTTTGTTAACCGTTTCACATCATGACTTAACAGTTTCAGACGATTATAGAACAATATCAGTCTTTACACATAACAATTTAACAGTTTTAAAGTTTCTCTTTCTTTCCCTCTTATATTGCAGTCCCTCACTCACTTTTTTTAAATTCAGTGTAAGAATTGAGCTTGAGCTTGTCCTGCCAGGAGTTTGTAAATCTGGGCTGACATGGTGTCAGGGCCATTCTCATACACATGCAGGTGCTCATTGGTTACAGTGATGCAAACACAGGTATGGTGAAAAAATAGAGAACTATTCGAAGCAGAAAAAAAACAGCGTGATATACCATCTGACAAAGGCCTGTGCTATAATGCTTCAATTAACTGGCTATTCTTTATAATATACTCAGATCAATAGGAGACAGAGATGTTAAGTTAAAAATCAAGGGTTTTTATTATTATTTACAGCAGGGGTGGGAAACCTTTTTCCTTTCAATTTTTACAACATCCTCCGAGGGTCGTACAAATTATTGAACTCAACCTCTGCTTAAAAAAACTAAAATCACAGCCCATTAATTTGGACTTTCTTTCATGTTGTGCAAAGAAAAAGCAACCTCTTAATCCAGATATCTCACCATGACTCACGTATGCATGCATGTGCACGGTGTGGCATGACCACCAAAACAGAAAGATATGGACACAAGATGTAGGCAAATGTATTTAGTATCCTATCCATGTGAACATGATTTAAGTGGGGGGGGGACATAACCTCCTCTAGGGGGGTCCGGGGGCATACTCCCCCGGGAAGTTTTTTTTTTTTTAAATATTGAAGTTAAAAGCATCAATCTGGTACACTTTGAGAGCAACATTAAGAGATCTATGGATACATCTCTCAACACCCATATGAAACAGAACTGTAAGCATATTTTTCTTTTTGGATATTTTACAAATCACTCCCATTTTAAACTCTATTCTTGTTATTTTTAACAACTTTTTTGTTACTGTCATATTACTGTATTTTATACCTGTTTTTCATTTAGTCTCATTAATAACTATATTGATCATATCAAGGTGTGCCTTAAGTTAACCTCACTGAGCTGAGGTTATTTGAGCCTCTCAGGAGAGAGCTCTCTTCCACCTGGTTGTAGAAAAGCTCTTTAAATTCGTTCGCATAGCTAGCTAACCAGATGCTAATAACAACAGTTCGCCACTGTGCTTACAACTAAAGACACAGCCACGCAAACACTGCGGCATGTGTACGGCTCCTTATGGGTATTGCAATATTTTAAGGGCTGGAGTATGGGCTCAGAAGAACAGTCTCATAATACACACATGCACACAGAAGGATTCACACTTGTATTTCATGATCCGCAAAAGGATTCAGACTTGTATTTCCGGATCCACACTTGTGTTTTTCAATGCACACACAAATGTATTCCGTTTCATATACATGTAAATAAAATCCAAATACAGAAAAAAGTTTTACATATGTATTTTTGATCCTCACATATTTGTTTTCCGTTTAAATCTTCTGAACCTGCAAACACAAACAGCTTTCTGTGCACGGATCGCTGTGCATTCGTGTGTGGGTTTTTTTAGACTCCCCTGACGGTCAGCCGATTCGTACTTGTAATTATTTCTATCTATAGCCAATCAGATGTCTCCTCAATTCTAAGCCAATCACATGAGCGCGCCCCCGGTCCGGTCCGGTTCTCCACGAATCACACAAGTCACCCAAATCAGCGTTAAAAAAGCGGGAGGCGCCGAAAAATCCCCTATTAATGTATTGATTATAGCTCCGGGTCCGTATAGGTCGGCATCTGGGTCCGGATCCGGACCGCGGTCCACCTGTTGCCGACCCCTGTTATATAGGATATATATATATATTTGTATACATATCTGTAAATTGTATAATTTTATTTGATTTAAAAGTATTTTTGATCTCTCTGTCTATAAACACAAACTGAGTAAGATTGACAATAAAGTTGACTTTGAAAAATATATATATTCTTTATGAAAATAGTTGACTGTTGGAGAAATGAATCCAAATGAAACGTTGGACTGAACTACAACTACGCCTTTAAATCTCTACGTACTGTTTTTCAGTGGGATGGCAAGTTCCTATCTTTAAACATTTATTAGTTTTTTCTCAGAACAGATTTGATTTTCTGAAGTTAATTTAACTTAACCATGTAAAGTCATTATTAAAAAGGTACAATCCATTTGTTTAGGGTTGAATAAAATAATGATAAACATTTCATTTGGATAATTTACTGACAGAATAAGAAACTCAATGATGCTCTACTCGCCTGTTCCTTTTTATAAAGTGAAACAGTTGAAACGATAGATTTTAGTAAACTTAAAAACAACCTTCTCCAAAAGCTATCAAGGAATATACCGAATACTTGTTTTAGAACTTTATTACATATTTTTATATATATATAGTTTGAATGATCCATAATTGACAGAAGCTTGTGTTTACACTGACCTGTTACTCATATATTAATGTCTTTGTAACTTCAGTAAACCACTACCTCACTAATTTCTTTCATTCATCACGGTTCAGTAAACTAAGTGATATATGAACCAGTTTAATAATTATAATAACGTAGGATTGCAACTCTTTGAAACTGTAGGTGGCTCTTAAAAGAGCCGTTGTGTTTGGGTGTGCTGGTCTCAGGTCAGTTTAAGCCCTCTCTCGCGGATGCAGCGGGCCAGCTGGATGTCCTTAGGCATGATGGCGACCCTCTTTGCTTGGTTCATCTTACTGGGGGGAAGCTACATGGATGTCGGTGCAGTCCACAATCATTGTGCAGTTGAAGGCAGAATGAATTTATTATTGACTCCGAATGAAGCACAACTTCATGTCATACAATACATTGACTTTATTTGTAATTGTGTAAAAAAATATGAGCATTGATTAGCAAGCAGGATCTGCAGGAACAGAGCATGGTGATGGATGGAGCTGGGAAGAGAGAAGAATAAAGAAAACAGATCAACTTTATTATCGGATATTAAAAATTCAATTTCAAAACAAGTTGCCGCTCCTACAGTTTTCTAGTATGTAAAGATGATTTCACATGACCTATGCAAAATATCACACTCAATACATGTGTGTCTCTGGGGGGTGCATTGTGCCTTTGATGTATATAAATAATATACCATAACCAAATACTATTACGTACAGTGGAAATCAGGTTGCCAGAGCAGGTCAGTCCAGTGTGCATGTTCCTCAGGGTCTCAGCAGTTACAGGTGAGGTAAATAAAATAAAATAGAAAAAGGTCAGTAACAACACTTTAAAGTAACAACACTTTGAATAATTATCTCTTTTAATAATGTGCTATCAGTAATCACTCAACTACTGTCTTTCCAACAAACAGATTGACTCACTATCATCACAATGAAACACGTCCAGAAGAATGGACCACAGATGGAAATTAGCTATTAGCTATAATCTGGCATATTGCATCTCTTCTCTTTGCTGAGATTAATGTTTTTGTATGAATGGTCCTTCTATAAATAAATAAATGTCATGCAAAGCTGCCTGCCTGCCTTCCTTTCTTCGACTCTCCCTGAACTGCCTGATCTTTTAATGTGCAATGTTAACCATTTGAGCAGATAGCATTAAGTAGAAAAGATCGCAGATGCTAATGTGCCGTTAGCCTACCTCCCGCCCCCTTAGCACCTGGTGGAGGGGGCGATAGGCTCCTCTTCAAATGTTTCACAAAATACTTACCATCATGACTACTCTTACTGTTTAACATTTGGGGTTACTTCATGTTAAGGCTAATACAAATGACAAGGCTAAGTAATGTGATGCTAACTAACGTGCTCGCTACTAGCTATGTAGCTAACTTGACTATGTTCCATGCAAAACATGTGTATTACCTGATATGTCTGATCCAACGACTCCTTGTCCTTTCATCAGACGGGAAGCGATAGAACGAGCTATGATCTATAAGTATGATCACTTATGTGATTACAACCTGGTACAAAGCACACAGGCATCTTGTAAAAGTGAATTTATTTTTAGCAATCTCTTATTTATTGGAGGGAATAAATCAGTTATGAGATCTTCTTCTTCTTCTTCACTTTAATTACGAGTCGCAACCACTTGGAGCATTATCGCCTGTGACATCACTTACGCGAGCCAGAATGGGATTTGGGATTTGTAGTCTTTGTAGTCGCGTATTTTTCATAGTCTTATATTTCAACAGTTTTACGACAAAATGTGACTTTTTTGACATGGAACTTATTGTTTAAGATTAACAAACATCATATGTGTAGTTCGTGGCACAATTCAAACGGGATTAAAAGATACGTTTTCTCTCTCCATTGAATTCAATGTAATTTTTTCGCTTCCGGGGTCCCATGGGCCGGAAGTAGATGGGCGTGACTTCGCCTCTCTATTGCGCAGGTCTGCGCAGGTCTCGCTTGTCTCAAACAAGCCTCCTGTCACAGGATAGGTACCTGTCAGCCAATAAGACACGTTTATTTCCATGCAACTCGTGTGTCATGTGTCTTGCATCTGTTGCATTCACTGAACACGGGAAATTACAATTCTGCCGTCCTCTCATGATGAGGTTCAAGTAAAGCACGGTTAATGTATTATATTATTGAGGGAGAATTGTCCGGGGCTACAGAAAAAACATTCAGGGTTTTGGTCCTGTATAATAACATCATATTAAATGCAGTCATTTGGTCTTTAGCAACAGCTTGTGAGAGCAGTGCATTCATCGGTGTTCGTTTTAATGCTGCCAGTTTGTTGATGGGACTTCTCATGCTCCCTAAATGTTTGCCCTGCCTTTCGCCAGTTCTTAAATCCTCCTTTCACAAAACTCCCATCCCTGATCTTGTCTACACTGAAACAGAAGAAGCACACCGCATTATCATTTTCTCTTATTATTTAGTGAAGCATTTTATTAACTGCTTACACTAAAATGATAACTGCCAACAGATCCCCCATCTGTTGGCGGAGAGTTGTAACTGCAATGCCAAAAAGTCGTTTTTCAGCACCCCCCCCTTCCCGCGTCCCTGTCCTCAAGTACAGTCGCAAAAACCATCGAACACTATGATGAAACTGGCTCTCATGAGGACCTCACCGGAAAATGAAGAGCAAGAGTTGCCTCTGCTGCAGAGGATAAATACACCAGAGTTACCAGCCTCAGGAACCGCACATTAAAGCACCTCAGATTAGAGCCCACATAAATGATCACAGAGCTCAAGTAGCAGACAATCTCAACATCCACTGTTCAGAGTAGACTGCGTGAATCAGGCCTACATGGTTCAAATGCTGCAAAGACCCAGACCACTACTGAGGATGAACAAGAAGAAGAAGAGAATTGTTTGGGCCAAGTAACACAAGGATTGGACATTAGACCAGTGGAAATCTGTACTTTGGTCTGATGAGTCCAAATTTGAGATGTTTGTCTCCGTGTCTTTGTGAGACGCAGTAGCGTGGCGTGGGGAAAAATGTAGGAGAAGTCCATTTTTTGGGTCGGGGGTGGTCAATAACGTATCCAGATGAGTAATTACAGCACCGGTATCATTTTACACACATTTGTATCACACAGATGCAGGACTTGCACACGCCTGTTATCTAACTGAAAGGTCCGCACGCACTCTCCAGCTGAAACTCTCTCCTTATTAATTTAAGCATTTTACTTATTAATGTATGCAGACAATCACACAATCTGTGATTTTTGGATTTACCGTGCCTCTCAATTGCCCGTGACAGGTTGGCAAGGTCGATGAATCCTGAAGTTGCCCAAGGATTGTTCAGGGAGCACGAATGCTTGTCAAAAAGAAGACATGGCCAGCAAAATAGATGCTGAAGTTTAGCGCTTCCAGTTAGCCACTCCGTGCGGACATAATTGTCCTCATTGAACGTCCGATTCTCTCCCTTTTTCTTCTGTGTACACAGCTCGGGTGCGGGCATTGGCCTGTCATCTGATTTAATTTTTAGTTGCTGCTGTAGCGGAAGTTTAGTAAAGTTATGTTTGATTAAGTACGCCAAATCTCCACCCTCCATAATGCTTCATTTGCTTGATAACTTCTAACGGCGGTGATGACAGTTACAGTATTACAACTGATTTTGATGTGATTTGATTGGATGGCAGTGTCCAATCAAATCGCCAGCCGCCTCTGAAGGGAAGCAAGAGGCGGCTGGCTTCCCTTGGCATGGCCCTGACCAATCACAGGTTGGCAGGGGCATCATGTGGGCCTCATCTCATTTTTTTTCACCAAGGGAAGACAGATTCGGCTGGCCTCCTCTCGCAACAGTGAGTGCAATCTACTGTTTCACCATAACATCTAGAGGGCCGCTGTTTGTTTCACTCTTTGTAAAATACTCAATGAGAATGGGGGAGAGACGGGCGGGCAGCAACATACAGCAAAGGAGAATTATCGAAACAAAACAATGTGTTTTTATTTATTTATTTAAATTATAACTACAATCCGAAAAAACAGGGGAAGCCTGGCTTCCCTTGGCCTCCGGGAGAAAACGCCACTGGTGAGACGCAGAGAAGGTGCGTGGATGGTTTCTGCATGTGTGGTTCCCACCCTGAAGCATGGAGGAGGAAGTGTGATGGTGGTGGTGGGGGGTGGCTTTGCTGGTGACACTGTTGGAGATTTATTCAGAATTCAAGGCATACTTAAACAGCATGGCTACCACAGCATTCTGCAGTATAGCTAGCAAAATATAAATCATGTTCTGGATTCTTTAACACTTTTTTGTTTACTAGATAATTCCATATGTTATTTTATAGTTTTGATGTCTTCAGTACAATGTAGAACACATTTAAATAAATGAAAAACTTTTGACTGGTACTGCATACATGTCATTCATACAGAGGTGATAGCCAGAAATCACTTATTTTAAAACGTATTTTATTAAATGATTAGATGTATAATATAACATTACATTATATTACATTGCATTTAGCTGACGCTTTTATCCAAAGCGACTTACAATAAGTACATTCGACCAGGAAGACACAACCTTGAAGAAAACAGAATCATATAAGTACATCAGGTTTCATAGAGCCAAACATTTCAAGTGCTACTCAACTGGCTATAGATAAGCCAGTCCTTTATTAGTATATAAGTGCTCTGTTAGCAGTTCTTTGTTAGTAATTCTATCGCTCGAGTTTTCAGTCTGCGCCGGAAGATGTGCAGGCTTTCTGCTGTCCTGATGTCAATGGGGAGCTCATTCCACCATTTTGGAGCCAGGATAGCAAACCCACGTGTTTTTGCTGATGGGAACTTGGGTCCCCCTCGCAGCGAGGGTGCAGCGAGTCGTTCGGCTGATGCAGAGCGTAGTGCACGCGCTGGGGTGTACAGTTTAACCATGTCCTGGATGTAGGAAGGGCCAGATCCATTCGCAGCATGGTAAGCAAGTACCAGTGTCTTGAAGTGGATTCTAGCAGTTACCGGAAGCCAGTGAAGGGAGCGGAGGAGCGGAGTGGTGTGGGAAAATGTAGGAAGGTTGAAGACCAGACGAGCCGCTGCATTCTGGATGAGCTGCAGAGGTCGGATGGCACATGCAGGTAGACCAGCCAGGAGGGAGTTGTAGTAGTCTCGGCGTGAGATGACGAGAGCCTGGACCAGAACCTGCGTCGCTTTCTGTGTCAGCTGGGGACGTATCTTCCTGATGTTGTAAAGCGTGTATCTGCAGCAACGGGTTGTAGCAGCGATGTTTGCAGTGAAGGACAGGTTGTTATCTAGGATCACACCCAGAATCCTTGCAGTCTGAGTCGGGGAAACAACAGAGGTGCCGATGGTGATTGTCAGGTCAAGAGTGGGACAATCTTTTCCCGGAAGGAAAAGCAGTTCAGTCTTGTCAAGGTTGAGCTTGAGGTGATGAGCAGACATCCACTGAGAGATGTCAGCTAGACAAGCAGAGATGCGTGCGACGACCTGGGTCTCTGAGCGGGGAAAGGACAGAATTAATTGGGTGTCGCCAGCGTAGCAGTGGTATGAAAAACCATGCGGGCTAATGACTGATCCGAGCGAGTTTGTGTACAGGGAGAAGAGGAGGGGACCAAGAACAGAGCCCTGAGGGACCCCTGTAGTTAATTGACAAGGCTCGGACTCGGACCCTCTCCAAGTTACCCTGTAGGTACGGTCTTTGAGGTATGAGGTGAGGAGGGAAAGTGCAGAGCCTGAAACTCCAAGTTCTTGGAGAGTGTGAAGGAGGATCTGATGGTTCACCGTGTCGAATGCAGCAGACAGGTCCAACAGGATGATGACAGAGGAGAGGGAGGCTGCTTTGGCAGTGTGCAGTTCCTCAGTGACAGCAATGAGAGCAGTTTCTGTGGAGTGACCTGCCTTGAAACCAGACTGGTGCGGATCCAGAAGGTTGTTCTGATGGAGATAACAGGAGAGTTGTTTAAAGACAGCGCGTTCAAGTGTTTTAGACAGGAACGGGAGGAGAGAGACAGGCCTGTAGTTTATAACATCAGACGGGTTGAGAGTGGGTTTCTTTAGGAGAGGGTTTACTCTTGCCTCCTTGAGACTGTATGGAAAGTGACCAGAAGTTAGAGAAGTGTTGACGAAATGGGAGAGAAACGGTAGAATATCAGGAGCGATAGTCTGAAGGAGGTTTGAGGGGATAGGGTCCAGAGGACAGGTGGTGGGGCGGGCAGAGGTAATGAGGGTAAGAACCTCACTTGGCGAGAGAAGAGAAAAGGAGGTTAGTGTGCGGGTGGAAGGAGGGTCTGGTGACCCAGCGGTGAGTAAAGGTGAGTCAGAAAAAGAAGAGCGAATATCATCAACCTTTTTTTCAAAGTGGTTAACAAAGTCGCTTGACAGAAGTGAGGAGGGGGAGGGTCCAAGAGGGTGGAGAAGATGGAAAATAGTTTTTTAGGATTGGAATAGGAAGATTGGATCTTATCTTGAAAGAAAGTGCTTTTTGCCTGAGAGATCGAAGCAGAGAAAGAGGAGAGGAGACCCTGATAGGTTAGGAGGTCGTAACGGTGTTTGGATTTCCACCGTTTCCGCTCTGCTGCCCTAAGGACGGTTCTATTAGCACGCAGTGCGTCATTTAGCCAGGGAGCAGGAGGGGACTGATGAGCCTGCCGAGATGTGAGAGGACAGAGAGAGTCCAGAGAGGATGAGAGAGTAGAGAGGAGAGTTTCCGCAGCAGAGTTTGGAGGCAGGAGTTGGAACGAGTCAGAGGAAGGGAGGGCTGAGAGCACCGATGAGGCAAAGGTAGAGGAGGAGAGGGAACGAAGGTTACGGCGGACAGGTGCAGGATGAGAAGAGATTAGTTTGTTATGTTTGGAAAGGGGTAGAGAGAATGAAATGAAGAAATGATCGGATGTGTGGAGCGGGTTTACAGAGAGGTTAGAAGTAGTACAGTTCCTTGAGAATATGAGATCAAGGACATTGCCAGCTTTATGAGTTGGTGGGGACGGAGACAGTGAGAAAGCAAAGGCGTTTAACAGAGATGTTAGTTTGTCTATCTTCCCCGTCTGGAGGTTGAAGTCTCCGAGAAGTACAGCGGGAGGGCCAGTTTCAGGGATGTGTGAGAGGAGATTATCTAATTCCTCCAAGAAGTCCCCCAAGGCGCCTTGTGGACGGTAGAGAACAACAATGGTTAAAGGTGGGGTAGGTACGTTTCAGAAACCGGCTCGAGTGCACTAAAATGTGAAAGTACAAGAATCCGCCCCTTCCTTCAGACTTCCTTACAGAGCACCTCCTCCAACACACATGAACGTGCACATGACTTAGGTTGGCTATATAGTTCAGGGGAATTGTAAACCATACAAAACAGATAATTACCTGTGAGAAAGAGAAAAAGAGCGACCACGGCGTCAGATTTCAACTCGGTGTGTATGGGGGTTATTCCCTATCTTTATTCAAGAGCGTGGTATTTAAATTTGAGAGCATACTTTATTGATTTCCTTCACTCAAACCCTGTCATCGCACCAAAGACAAACCAAAGAGTAACCGCCCTTATGGGACGCTGTAATAAGTAAAGCGAACGCACCCGCAAGGACACCTGGCCTCCTATTGGTTGAGGGATTTTGAAGTAACAGGAAATAAATGTTGAACTACAATTTAAGACCAAATAAAAAATGTTTAGGCCACCATGGCAAATGCTGGTAGGGCTGCTCATGTCATCTCTTAAAGATTTTTTGCAAGAAACACCAGCCTGTTTACATGGTCTGGTTTCAGAGATGAGCGCAGGCAGGTGATAATATTGCCACCTGGGCTGAAGTCGAATAGTCCATTTAGCTTAGGAACCTTCCTAAAGGAGTGAAATGACCCGGAAGTCCCTCAGTGGCAGCCATGATAAGTGCTGTTCGAATTCTCTAGAATGATGAGAATGATAGGAAAGGAGGTTTCAAACTTCCTTTATAACCTCCTTTAGCTTAGGAACCACTGGACCTCCCTAACCGACAGGAGAAGCGAAAATGCTGCCCCACAATGCCTTGCAGCCGCAGCATTTGCCGTCACTCAACAGTCGGCCGTTCATGGAAACAACCGATTATGACCGAGAAATTATATCATGAAAGTTACGGTGCTTATTAAGCATTTTAAAACATAGGTGGTAAGTTGCCAAAGTGCTTTGTTTTGAACGTTCATCAGTATTATAATCAAAAAGAGAAATATGAACGTTAGTTTTTACTGAAATGATCAAATAAAGTCAACATTTCAGTCTTTACTGAGCTGTGTGGGGTTTGTTCAACTTTTACAAGATGTTTGAATGGTGATATACACAGTGATAGATGTTAAGGACTAACGTTTATTATAAATACATTTGTTTTGATTTTAAGTTCATAACCCACCAGGCGCGTTTCAAAACGTTGCGGAAGCGGAGCGTCGTGTGTGCAGCCTCGCAGTTGTTGTTGATTTTGGAATATTTCCTGGACATTTGTACTTCTACAAGTAGTAGGCTACGTAGTTAAATGGTTTATGTTTGTGTCTGTTTAAATCGTGTTTACGTGTGTTGTAGACTACAGACACAGTTAATAATAATTGTAATATTCCAGTTATAAACGACATGAATCAAAGATGTGTTGCTGTATTTTAGTGGTAAAATATGCATTCATCATCATAATTATTCTATATATATAATTTACATTGCCTGTAAACCGGAGGAGAACGCTGGCATGTATTCTCCACTTGAAAGACGGTGGTGGGGGGGAGGAGGAGAAGGAGCCGGTTTTGGGTGCACCCGGTGCACCCCCTCAACCAGCAAAACAGACAACTAGGTGATTTTCATCACTTCCTGCCTGCGCCGCGTCAAAAATATGATTCATCCTATATTTTAGAAATTCCTTGCGGCGAGGAGCTTCTGGGACGCTTCGAGCCGCGGCGCAGCGGGTCTGGTGGAATAGCACCCATTGACTAGAGTGGCCGCGATCGCTAAAAACGCCGCAGCCCAGCGCAGACGCTCCTGGTGGGATTAGGGGGTTGGGAACAGCTGACTGGCAGTTCCACAGGCCACCTGAAACTAGATGTTGGATCTCAGTGGAGCACGTGGGATAGACGAGAGCAGGCCGGTTATAGCGATTAGGAGATACACGGGGCCAGTGATAATTGCAAGAAGACACATGATTATAGCATGAGGTAGTGATGGCAGTTTGACACTGAAGCTTCGAACGGAGCTTCAACCCTGGACTTCCTATTCCATAGAAGCAGTGCTTCGAAGCTTGCTTCAAATCACGTGACATGTGACGTCCGAAGCAGCAACTGCTTCAAGTCACGTGACATGTGACGTCCGAACCAGCAACTGCTTCATTTCCTGAATGAATCACTTGACTGGTTCACGGCCCATTCACGCGATTCAATGCACTGCGTCGTCTCGATTCTGACAGGTGACAGGTTGAAACAGTTTCAAATTTGAGCGCTTCAACACTTTATAACCGCTCTAAACAATGCGCAATGTGTGGGTTGTTGTTGCTGTTGAGTTGTTGTTGGCATTGCATTTGAATTGGATCATTATAGAGCAAGCCAGGAAGAAATATAGGTCGTTATGGCTCGTGAAACACCTCGAAATGTGGAGAAGCTGTGAACAAAAAGAAAATGAGTAATATAAAATTAAAAACACTTCAATTGTCTAAGGAATAGATAGCCCAGTGGTTAGAGCCGGCGGCCAGGGTGCGGCGATGTCCTCCGCGCAGCTGGTTCAAAGCCCGGAATAGTTACACTTTTAATCATTGCTTTTCAACTTTAATACTTTAATAACTGATAAAAGGCCCTCTCAGCCCAAACAAATGTCCAGCACTCTCTAGTCTCTTCTCAATAACCCAATACACACAATTATCAATCTTTAATTGCAAATAGAACATGATATTCAGTCTTAGTGTGTGTGTGTGTGTGTGTGTGCATCGAATATTTTTCAAGGCAAAGATACGTTAACCCCACTGCAGCCTTGCACTTCGCCAGGAGAGGTCGCTGTAACTGAAGCTTCGAGAAATGAACCTATTTCCGACACAATTGTCCAAGTGGTTCGAAGCTTCATTCAAAGCTTCATTTTGCCATCACTAGCATGAGGGGCTAGAAAACTAAAGAAAAGAAAATAAGACACCAGCGGTAAGCTCAATCAAAGTAGGATTTGCCTCCTCTTTGCCACCCTCGTGACTCCAGCAGGACTCCAATGTCTTTGTCAGTCTTAGAGACTCCAGCAGGACTCCAATGTCTTTGTCAGTCATCGGCTGTCTGACGCTCCAGGAAAGAGCTACCTAAAATGGACGCCTGATTGCTGAGTTCTCACAGCTGTGGGGCCACGCCCCTCTAATTAGTTAACTCTCTACAGAGAGGCCCTGCCTATTGTAATGCAGGCTTGAGTGCCTACTGAGACCTGTGTAACAGGTTCACGTGAGCAGATCTGAGATTACAAATCTCTCAAAATCGCCGTTTTAGCTACAATAACTACAGAACAATTATAAAGAGTAGAATAAATGAAACAGAGAAGTCTAATTAAACAAGAATATAACTTACAGTGGTTGCTGCGTCAATAGGTATTGTCGTCACCCGGTCTAGATGCACACTGAGTTCTTCAGATTTTAAATGCGGTATTTGAATGATTTTTAGCTGGAAGATGACTAATTCACACTGTTGTACTTCACGCAATCAGCAGAGTGGCCCTGCCTATATTTGTTTGTATAAAATCAATATCTCACAAAAAAAGAGCAAGTCGATTCACATTTATCAGTGTGTGACCTCACATTCGCCTAATTTTAAAATGATTTGACCTATTCATCCATTCCCATGTATATGATATGCACATGCATTAATACATTGTGTAATACTGCAAAACATGCATGTATAGTATACAATGTGTACTTCAAGGAAAACATTAACACAGAATACCTTCACATTTGAGATTACTAGTTCATGTACAAAGTTAATATAAAAAAACACACTTTGTTTTTTTATTTAGCATGACATTACAAGAAACAAAAATGTCTGCCAAATACATTCGTGGGGCTAAGATAGCTTTATCGACCATTATGCATATTACTGTTTTTTGTTTTTTTAATCCTTCCGGGCACACTATGTAGCATATTATGTTGTACACATTAGCTGGGAATGTGGATGCATTAGTCACCTTCACAACGGCCCACTTCCAAAGCGACCCCTACACCTTTCCACTCTGTGACGGCTAGAACTCCCTACATAGTCTCACTTATTGAATGAGCTGTAGGGTGTGGCAGGCTTCACAACAAAACTGTTTGTTTTTTTCTAGGACATAAAATACCTGGTGTTAAAATACCTTTTAAAGCTTCTTTGTGTCATTAAAAATAGCAGTTGATAACAAGTGACCATATTAGACTACTAAACATCATAAAGCTAAACATGTGGGTTCATGTCACCATGTGAAGTTTGTAGCTTTACGTTAGCTTTTCACTTCTGGTAATTGCAATAACGCTTTTGAAAGAGTGGTGTTAATATGTGGATATTATACCACTGAACAAAATGTCTAAGCATCATAAGCATGTGTTGGCCACAGATCTTATTTTCTGCGATATTCTTCAATCCAATGGAAAAATCCCATTGGACTACAAACATACGTCAACAATGCGCTGCTCCATAACTTCCACTCCACACTAGTGGATTTGGAATGGCACTTTATTTGGCAGACCCTCCACACGGAAACGGATTGGAAGCTGGTAGGGGCCACATTGGAATTGAGCCACATCTCCTCCTATTTGCCTGGAAGTTTCTAGCCATGGAGTCCTTTTTCTCTTCTTAGTCCCCTTCATTTCCCACAGAGTGATGCCTTTTTGCCGTTATCTCCGTCCGAGCCTCATAAATAGCCCACTGCAGAGCAGCTCCGGATGGTAACTTAGTAAACCCGTCCTCTGATATATGATTTATCTTCAGGTAATGCCCCGGCCCGTGCAGAGCCACTCCATGGAGGTGGGAGAAAAGCAGCTGTAAATCGCGTGTCAATATGTAGTGAGAAACTAGCCTCAGTTCGGTGGGGATGTCAGTTTCATCGGAATAATCAAAAATGGCCGCCATGTATTTGGACAAGTCCTGGCCCCTGGCTTTGGCGTGGCCCACCTCCTCTCCAATAAGTTTAACTGCAGCTTCAGAGCAGAAGGCGTTAGAGCCATAGTGGAGTCCTTCGTCTGCCCCGTCATCTTCATCGCCCTCTGAAGGCTTACTCCTGCGGTTCAGGCCCCGGGAACATATTACCAAGATGAAGTCACTCTCCCAGATCTGCCGGCAGTGCCAGGCCATGCCGCCCTCCTCAGCCATGCTCAGAGAGTCCCACAGGTCCAGGCACACCTGAGGAGTAACACCATGATAATATATTGTCAGATTAAGTCTGAACTTGTTGTTCCATCACAGCAATTACAATCGCAACATGAACAAAGAAAACAAAATTACAATCACTCGAAACAATCGAGTGGTAGAGGAATGAATCATAAAAAGTACACATTTTCCCCCTTGCAGGCTCCCAGGTCTGGAAAGGTTTTGAATGTCTTTGTAGTTTGATTACTGAGTTAAATTCTGTGGTTAATAAAGAGATGTACTAGTTGTGTTGTACAAAATAGAGTAAATACCACTGGGAATCTGGGAAGACCAAAAAAGAACAGTGTCCTCAAACTGATTGGATAACCCATTTAACCACACAAATTAAACTAAATAATGGACAATATTATCATAGGCTTTGTTAGATGTTAAAAAAGAATGTCCAGACATGTCTACTTTTTATATCTACTTGTGCATCTCTTTAAAACAGTTTCTTTGCTTTTATATTTCCGTGTTAAAAACTGCCATAAAAAAATATGATATATTAATATTATTTTCCACTTTCACTGAGATTAGTTTTTAAACCAAGGTAGTCCAGATCATAACTATAAAAAGTTCACACATTTTGAAAAGTGGTAACCCTATGCCAGTTTGTTAACATAATGCAATTGTTGATTTTGGAGTAAGAATCATTCAAAATGAATAATTTTCTGTAAACTAACATCCAGGGATATGTTTTATTTTCACATATGGTTATATTTAGTCAAATGTGAGTGGATCCGTTGCATCAAACATTGCATTACTCCATAATACACCAGCAATTACTGTAGTGGAAACCAAGACAATTGCAGTTAATTAGAAAATGTCAATCTGGTAGAAAATGGTAAAAACTAGCATTATACAGCTGAGGATGGAAAAATGTATGCTTTATGCATTTTCACCACCAAAATTATTTAATTTCTTTTTTAATTGCATAGTGCCAAAAATGCAGTTAAAGAAAAATGTTTCTACTATTTTGAGCCATTTTCTAATGTTTTCCTTTGGTGCAAATGCAGTTATTGTAAGTCCCATTGGAAGAGGGTTAGGGTTCAAATGTGTGTGTCTAACCCTGGAAAAAGAGCATCTTCTAAATGTACTGTAAAGCCGTGTAGTGTCGTGTCCTCTATACCTGAGTGGCCATGTGCTGCTGTATGAAGGCCCCTAACTGCATGACGGCTTTAACATGGGCGGGGCCGTCACAGCTGCTGTAGCAAATCAGAAGACGAGGAGGGGTCGGCCTGTTTCTGGGCAGAGGCATCACTCCCTCTTGAGTGCCGCTCTCTTCTTGCCTTATTATATCTGAACGGATGACAACAATACATCTGGCATGACTAAAAAATAACAAATTTAATTTGACCTTAAATTAGCATCCAGCAATGCAAAAAAGTTCTTGGTTTGTCTTTGCACCTGGTTTAATGTACACTTTCTTCATCTGCAGCCTGGTCTTCCAGATGAGAGCAGCCACTAGGACTACAAATATGGGTGCCACAGACAGGCCCAGTGGAAGCATCAGAGCCAATGAGGGACTCACAGAGTGAGGTGTTGAAACTGCTGAGGATGGGAGAGTTATAGAAACATGATCATTCAGTCAAACTGACAAATCAAGGCAGAGATTGATTTAGCTTGAATTGAAATTGAACAGCCCACAGGAAAGCATAACAGACACGAACACAGCAGCAACAAAACTGCCTCCCCTACCTTTGAGGAAGTGCAACACCTGAACATTGAAGGTTTTCCTTACTGCGTCCATTTGGTCAGCTGCAATCTGTGACACAGGAAATGTTGAGCGAGTTTTATTATTGACCTTGGAATTAGCAGTTTGATAAAGAATATTAAAGAGGCCCTGTAATGCTTCTTGGGGGTTTCCCTTTTTGTGCATGTAAATGGTCTGCAGAGGCTAGAATCGGAGGGAGTTCCTCACGCACACATATCTATGGTGATACATTCCATAAAAAAAGTTTTTTAAAAGCCAGAAGTGCAACTAAAGTTACAATTATTTTGTCAAACTACAAGAAATGTTCTTTTAAGACAACGAAAACGAAAGAATATTTAAAGTAGCATAGCCCAAATAAAATAATTGTTTAAAGTCTGGTATTTTAACATCACTTATTAAATCAAAGCCACACAAAACAATAGCCCATTTATATTTTGTTATACTGCACACCCTCCACAAACACCTTGAAAAGCTACAAGCCCATGCCAGGCTTTTGTTTGCTGACTTTTCTTCAGCATTTAACCCAATGCAGCCGCATCTCCTGGTGGAGAGCCTATGTTGTCATTTTAAACTGCCTGATCAACTTGTTTTATGGATTTTAAACTTTCTAACTAATAGAGAGCAGAAGGTGTCTGGAAATGGACGCCTCTCTGACTCTGACTTCCACGGGCTCGCCTCAAGGATGCGTTCTTTCACTCCTACTTTGTACAATGTACACTTGAGCATGCAAGACAATAGCTACTTGGTTAAATTCTCTGACGATCCCGCCCTCTTGTCCCTCCTTAGCGGCTCAGAATCAGGCCACGAGTGTGCTCTTACTGATTTTATTTCCTGGTACGATGACAGTTTTCTGGATTTAAATGTCTCCAAAACCCAGGAATTGATCATTGATGTTAGACGTCACAAGGATGCTCCTAAGGAGTGCATCATACACAATGACAAGGTAGAAATTGTCACATCATACAAATACTTGGCACCATTTTCGATGACCACCTCAAATTTGATGTGAATACTGAATATTGCGGCAGTAATCTTAAACAAAGTGCCGCGAGGGACTAAACAAGAGAAAAAACACTGTGGACGCGCAAAAACTCAGTCTTTCCAACACAGTATGCGTTTGACCTTTTATTTCCTTTCCAAAAATGCAATATTCCATATGAATGTACGTATCTCCTTTTATGCGTGCCTGAGTGCCTGCGTGAGTGCGTGCGGTCAACAAAAATTGTCCTTCTCTAGCTCACTCCCCCATCTATTGACAGGTGCACAGGTAAAAGCAACCGGATATAAGCACAAACGTCAACACCCCAATGCAATGACACGCCCACCACCTATAGTGACTCAAAAAACATGTATCTTAACAAACACAGAAATGGCTTCATATGTGGCTCCTACACTGAGTGTATTGTGAAGCGGGGTCAACAGAGAATGCACCTTCTTCGCAAACTGAACTCTTTCTCAGGCCTTCTGTTTGTCGTTTTTATCAAGCATTCATTGAGAGCCTTATTTGTTTTTCTTTTATCTGCTGGTTCCATAGCCTCACACCGAAAGACAGGAACAGCCTGAACAGCATCGTTAAAACCTGCTCCAAGATCATCGGCGTGAAACAGAGAGACTTAAACTCCTTCTGTAACCAACAGATTCTGCGGAAAGCAGAGAGCGTTCTGAACTCTCCAGGTCGCGTACTCTCCAGGTCGTGTACTCTCACATGCATTCCGTCTGTTGCCAACAGGGCGTAGATATGCTCTACCTGCTCAAAGGACTAATCGCTTTTCTAAATCATTCATCCCTTCTGCACTCAAATTTTTAAATTCTTGAAAAGGCTTTTAACTTGATTATTTATTTATTTATTTATTATTGTGATGCTTTGAACTATTCATAGTGTAAATTGGAATGATCCACATCTGTGCTCCCGGGTGTATCTGTGTGTTTTCTTCCGGTATGTTCCTGCCTGTGTTCATGACATAAGCTGCTGCTCATAACCAATTGCTCCTTGCGGGATTAATAAAGTTGTTGATTGATTGATATTTAGCAATAATTACAATACATTTTTCTATGTTTGTTTGTATTTTTGCAGATCTGTTTTATATTTGCAATATAAACACATCTTTATTAACTTACAAAACGTTTTTAAATGGTAAGGTATTGTTAAATTACAACAAATCTACATCCATAGGTGTAATAATAATTAGATTTTACCTCACAAGTGTATTTGGTTCCTTCTTGCAGGTCATTCATCTGAAAGCTGTGGTGAGTCTGGTTTTTCTTGAAATTCTAAGGGGATTATTAAGGTAAAACGGTTATCAAAAAAGTCTACAAATCAATCCACAGAAGCAAGGTATTAACGCATTGAATACAACATGAATCTAAAGCTGTGGACTGACAGGAGAGATGTCGGTGTATGTCTTCATGCTGTTAGCGTAACACAGGGAGAAGTAGCTCCTGATGCCCAGCTGTGGAGGAGCCAGGTTAAAGGTCACGGTGATGGCTGTCCCTTCCTGTTGCACCTCAATGTGTTTGGGGTACCAATCTATAACCACACATGTCAACATAATTATATTGAGAAATATTTACAAGATGCCTCCAAACTACAGTTATTGAACAATGTGAAACGTTTTCTCTCACCTTTTTTGCACTTCTCAAGACCATTCTTTTCCGCACATGCTGCAAAACCATGACATGCACATTATTATTCACATAACGCATTGATATGAAAAGAGATGGAATTTAATTAAAAACCAGCCGCTAAACACAGAGAGTGAAACCAACAAGAAAGTAATAAAAACATAAATAAAATCATATGGAAAGGGCATTAGCACGTTAAATGTGTAGGAACGCTAGCCAATAGAAGCGCAAGTGTTACATAGTGATGTCACTATGCTGCAGGAGTAAACAAAGGAGTCCAATCGAGGCGTTTCAGGCTTTTAGGGTTTCCCCTTTTCCTGTCGTGTGGTAAATAGTTTTTACTGCATGTAAATGGTCTGCAAAGGCTAAAATCCCTGTGTTGTGGGAGTTTCTCTCCCACCCAACCCCCCCCCCCCCCCTGCCTGAAGCGCCTCCACTGGATTGTTTTGTTTACTTCTGCAACATGAAGACGTCACTAGGTAACACTCGTGCTTCTATTGGCTAGCACTCCAACACGTTGTGCGTGATGTCTATAAGTGGTTGAGTGATTAGAACAGAGCTGGCCAGCTAACCAGTCAGAACAGACTGGACTCTGGTTTCAGACAGAGGGTGAAATAAGTTGTTTCAGCCCAGGCAGTATGAGAAAAATAAAGACCTTTTTGAACATTAAAGCATGGGAACATGTCACAGTAGAGGCAGAAAATACAATTACGAACATGAACATTTGCATATTACGTCATCTTTAAGATGATTACTTGATTTTAAGTTGGTAACGCTACAACTAAAAACGTCGCTTATGGCCACTACCAAATAGGAAGCAGCAGTAAATTACAGTTTAAGACAGTCAACTTCACTAAAACTGTGGGAGGTCCTGAATCATACTGTCATAAATAACCATTGTAAATTGTAGGCTGAAGTGTGCAGTAGATTGTGAGATTAGCTGCGGACAGACAGGCACACGCCCAAACACAACAAGGACGGGTTTGGAAGGTTGTCCTTAGGCAGCGAACGCTCGTTAAACTGCAGGGATAGTTTCCTTGTGCCTTCTGAGACCAAATCTGGCTTAAAGGGGTCTTACAGCGCGAGGAGAAGTTCCTGCTGCGGTAGAACCTCTCCCACTCCTCAGGCACCGGCAGGGCCATGACAGTAACAGCATACTGGGACCCCAGGGGGAGGCCGGGGAAAGGGTCCGACTTGTACACCTGCAGAGTGAAGCAAAGGTCATGATGTTGGTGTCATCCAACACGCTACACACACTTCTCTGATAAGTGGAGTTTTGGCATGTTAATGGTTGAGGAGAATGTGATCTTAAACTTTTCAACTTTATTACCCCTTGTATTTGTAAGTGCCTATCTGTGTATGATGGTGGGGGAAAGGTGATTGAGCATTTGGTTTAATGATGAAAGCTTTTGCATTTGGACTTCTTTGAAAGAAAGACAGATTTGTATTAATCCCCGAGGGGAAATGCAGGGTTTCACATTTGTTGACATACCCACGACCACATGGGGGTTTAACCCCTTGTGTAATGGTTCTTTGTAAGGGCCCAGGAGGTGAACTGGCACTTCTCCAGCTACCAGTCCACAATCCGTATTCCTTTGGTCTGATCGGGACTCGAACCATCGACCCTACGGTTCTGAGCCATGTCCCGACAGACACATTCTAATTTCATCACATGGCAGATGCACAATTATCTTTTGGCAATTTTGTCAACATTTGACATGCAGGGGAGAAATCTCCCAGTTCCTATAGTTGTTATGAAAAGAATACTAGTAGTACAGTAAAGTTGTGCAAAAACAGTGCACAGCTTATTAGCTATAAGCTCATTTACATCTCCTAGCACCCAGGAAGGCAGATTTCTGGAATGGCCTTAGTGGCCAAACGGTGGTAATAAAACTTCTGTGTTCATCAGTGATGTCTTTTTGGCCCACAATGCCTTACATTGGGAAAGAGACGTCTGTAAATCAACATGTAAAAACAATTATATATTATCTACCCAGTACGAAAACTGGGTTAATTTCCCTCTCCATTCATCTGATTGGGCAGAGAGGAAAACTCAAGTGCATGCTCTTTCAAGAAAAGACCCTTGATGAACCTACAGTTGCTTCATTTTGGACTCATGTGCCACTGAGCAACTTTCATAAAGGGATGAATGGGGCCCACATGTTAAAGACTTTAAGTAAAGTGAATGGACAGCAATCTGTTGCCTTGTAATGTGCAATAATAGCGAACAATTTATTTCTCTCCATGTCAAAGCAAGGAAAAAGTAATAATATGAAATCAGACTGGTCCCCTCTCCGGTCAGAAATGTACACCTGCTGCTATGGAGCCTGTGTGTCTACCTGAGCTAGTGTGGGATTCTGAACACCCATCTGCAATGTGCGTGAGGTCGTACAGGATGTGCTACGTCCTCAAGGACATTTTTCAATCCAAAAGGAGACATAAATAATAGGCTTTCTTTCTGCAAATTTTACAACCGTTGGATGACCTTTAGTGTAAAACCCACAGCTGTTTCGCATTAAGACATATTTTCAGATACTTTAGGGAGGATCATCAGGTCATCATTTTTCAAATAATGAAGGACACCGTGTACTTGTGTTTCTCCTATTGGGAATTATTTCATAAGAATGGGGAAGTTTTCAACTCACTGGTAAAAAAATATTTACAAAATAAAGAGTGAGGAACATAATTAAAAACAAGTTATGAACAAACAGAAATAATTGTATCACAGCACCATAAAACAATAAAACATGAACAGTGATACCACTCAAATTAAAAGCCACATTTACAAGATAGGTCTTTAATTTACTTGCTGTTCTAAGTTCCAATGGGAGGCTTTTCCACAGTTTGGGGACATCCAAACAGAAAGCAGCCTCCCCAGATGTCTTGTGAAATACTTTAGGTACTTCTAAAAGAAAGACATTGGAGGATCTGAGTGTCCTTTCCTTAAAACATCTAAATAGAAATATACAACATGGTACATTTTTGCACATACAAATTGAATATTGCCTTCAAATTTAAGGCATGCAATAAGGAATGTTTTGTTTTGGAAAAAGCACATGTATGGACAACATGAAAAACAAGTAAAGTCAATAAATAATACTTTAAAAAAACAATTTTAATTATTAAACTAGAAATCGTTGGTGCTTTAAATACAGAATCAAGTCAATCAATAGTAAATGTTGAAAAAAATTATATAAACAATATAATGTTTACTGGAAATAAGCTTGGAGCAATGTTGTTGGTAAAAGCCGTGGGAACTCTGTTTGTAACAAGAACTTGTTTTGTCAAAAACAACATACCAGAAAGAAAACGGTGAAAGCAAGAGGCCCTGCTTACCCTTTGGGATTGTGAAGCAGGCAGGGAGAGGTTACGGTGGAAGAGGAAGAGCTGACAGGCAAAACTTGACCCTCCCAGAGCCTGGAGTGACACCTGAAAGCCTCGCAGGAAGGCGATCCCTAAATCAAACACCAAACGGACAGAGTTCATTCAGCCTCACAGGGTCTCGATTACCCAACTTGCATGTTGATACTTCATTGTCAAATATATGTGTGTTCTACAATGTGCTACCTGTTCAAGTCATGGTCAATTAATGTTCCAACAAGAACATCTGTCATCTGTCATACCAACAACAATGATCAAACAGGTTGTCTCATAATCTTTGAAGCATTCTCATAATGTGAAACATCGTGTATCACCTTTCAGTACACTCAATCTATTTCACCTGAAATAAATGTTGCATGTCAAATCCTGACAGAAAATCCTTTAGGGGAAGGCAAGCACTTTCTGTCTAATGATATATGAGTTTCCAAACTGCCTAGAGACTTCAAAAACGACTTCATGAATATTTAAAAATGTGTTTGCCTCCCAGCTAATCAGAAGGCCTGTTGTGTTTTCAAACAAACAAAATGGTAAAATAAGCCTATGACAAACTGTATATTTCTCAACATGCATTTACATTGTCAAACATCATAGGTTTAATTCATTGCACGGTTCAAATGGAATACAAATTGTTGACACTAAGTTTTTTACAGAAATTGGTTTACCATACCTACCATAGTAGCTGGGCTTCCAGGAGACAACTACGGTGTCAGATTCTGAGTTCGATTCATTTACAAATTCAACCTCCACATTATTTGGACCGTGGACGTAGTGCTGACAGATTTGTGGGTCTTTTTTTCCTAGCAACTCAAAACATGGCCAGGGAATACAGCCTGAGGAGAAATAACAATGGATGAATAGATGCCAAGTGAGGATACAAGTGTCTCAGATATTTTCAGTTATGATTTAAAGTTAGCATCCACTTCTGGAAATTATGTAATGTGAAAGATATGTAAGCAAGACTGTAGTCTGCAACCCTGCACAACGCTCTGTGAGGTTGTTATTGCTAGCGTTAGCATGCTAACATAAAAACAGGAAACATTGACCTTGTTATTTTACATTGACCTATCATTATCGTGCTAACATTATCAACTTAGCATCAAACAAAGTATTTCTTAGCCTTATAAGACTATACAGTTATGTTGGTATTTGATCAGTATTGGATACAGACAATTTGGACCCGAGCATTGCTAGCTACTAGCTAAGTGAAAGTCTGGGCATCCCTAAAGTTACAATTATTAATACCATTCTTGCAGGACCTTACGGCTCTATAGAATATGATTTATTGTATTTGTATTCCATCCAATAGTTGAGAGATTTCCGTCACCAACCAGCTAATGGACCAACCCAGTGGACAGAAGATACACTGTTAGCTTAGCTTAATTAATTTAAATGTGGTTTATCATTGCAAATAAAATAGGGTGAAGTTGAATTAATATCTAACATTATGCACAATTTGTTTTTAATCTATTACATACAGTAGACTGATGCACTTTGCTTTCCTATATTATTATCTGAGTGATGACAACTGGCAACACCCTTACTGGGTTAGGTAAGTATTAGGCTGACCTTTATTCAAACATAATAAGGGTTGCATATACATATAATTATGTGAGTAGCTTTTGGTAACTGTCCTGCAGGGTAAATAGCTTGAGGTTAAAGCATCTTACTGCTGCAAACAGGTGTTTCTGCAATTAATGCTTCAACAAAGTTTCCCACTGCATTCTTTGTAGGTGTCGGCACTGGGTTCTCGTGCATCCCGACTTACTTCCAAACTCTTTAAAAGAGTTAAAGCCCAGAGCGGTCTTGACATCAGCTCTGGTTATTCTGCAGTATTCACATCCAGGTCCTCCCTGCAGGAGAGAAAGCAATAATGAATTCATACTGAGCACATTTAACTGCATTTCTTTTTTAATGCATATCGAACTCTGATTGCAAATCTTAACAGTTTTATGTCAGGCGAACACCTTGACTAAATGAAGGTGAATAAAAACGTAGCATTATTACAGATGAACATTCGTACACCAACCAAAACAGATGACATAGGTTGACCTTAATTAACATCTCATTAGATTAGATCCATGGTCAACACAATTCCAGGAATGCGTGTAAGGAGTATCGGGTCAAAGAAGCCAAGAACACACTGCTTTCCCAAGTTGTTTTAAAGCAGAAACACACACTGAGCTATAAGCTTTTAATAACATCAATACAATTAATTGTATTGGAAAGATATAGTGTTGTTGATTGATTTGGCATCCTTGTCTTTTGAGATCATTGAATAGCCGGAGAGCTAATGCTAATTAAAAGTAAGATTTATTTGAATACCTGATAAATCAGTTTGGCAGAAAAGTATTGATGCCTTTAGCAATTTTGGCCTATGATGAGGTTGTGTTTTTTTAATGAATTAATTGTTGGGTTCTTTTAAAAAATACTGTCTTGGTTTTTATGATACTTGTGGTGAGTCATTGGGCAAGGGGGAACCCGTTGAATTAAGGAGAAAATCTTTATCAATGGGCAAATACAAGCTTTCTTTTGCAGGGAAGCAGCATTGGTGGAGGTCTAGGTTTACTGAGTGTTCATAGTGTGACCACTTTTTACTCTCCCCCTATTTTGTAGTGTTTCTCTGTCTTTTCTGTAAAATAATCCTGAACCGAAGAGGAATGTCCGGAACAATGAGCCAGACAGTGGACCTGGTCTTGATTATAGGGTATAATCAGGGCCGTCCCAAGCGACATTGTGAGATGAGGCCCCCCCCCCCCCCCAACCGACAGGAGTGAACACATTTTTTTTGGAAACAAAGTGGCTACTTTGCAAATATAATTCCTGTTTATTATTATTATCAACACAGTTACTTTTTTATACAGTGAGGTAAATGGTAAATGTGCATTTATGTCGTTCACTATGCGTTTACAGGTGATACGTCTGCATTTCCTGCCAAATTCTATCCTCAAAAAGATTAAAATACAATTAATGCAAATAACCTACTTCTACTAATAATCATAATCAATTCAATAATATAAATACCATATTATTTTATTATAATATAGTTGTAATGTAGTCAAGACAAAACATGCTTATGACATGCTCAAAAACTGATATTTCTTAAATCTTTATTCAAATGTAGTTCCCTCTGTCAGCAATGTATCAACAACTACACACACATTTCTATCAGTATCTCTCTGTGTTGTGGTTGACATGACGATGACTGTTAGGAGTTAAGGGGAGAGGCTGAGCATCACCATGAAATGTGCAAATTGACATAAAAATGAATAAAAGGGGAAAACATGCTCCATGTTTTTTAGGCTGTAAACTTTAACTGTTATGTAAGCCAACTAGACAGACAGTGTATCTCTTCCTCCTCTACATTAGCAGATAAAAGGCATAACATACTTGAATGAATGTTAAATAAAGAATGCTGGAAATAACTGCATCTCCATTAGCCTGATGCTCTGCAGAGACTGCCTTCTTCATGTCGTGAATTGCAGCTGATGTTTTAATATGGCAATTGGCAATTTCACTTATACAACATTCGCAAGTTGTACATTTGACTCATACAATAACCCAGCTTCGAGTGATGCTCTAGTTTCTTCATGTTTTTTTCCCTCTTGCTTGCCCCGGACTGAAACTGTCTTTTCACCGACATCTCTTCACCTGCACTAGTGGCCGTATCAAAGCCGTGATTGGTCAGATGTTGATTCATTGCAACGGTGTCAGGCAGGGGCGGACTGGGACTAAAATTCAGCCCTGGAAACTGACCCAGTCCGGCCACATGAAATGTCAAATGTTAGAAGTCCGCTGTTTATTATTTAAAGTTTTACGTCCGATTCGCTCCTTTTTTCCTCTCTGTACACAGCTCCAGTTTGGGCATTGGCCTGTCATCACATTTCATTTTTAGTTGCTGCTGTAGCGGAAGTTTAGTACAATTATTTTTGATGAAATACTCCAAATCTCCACCCATAATTGCACTTGCTTCAGTTGCTTGCTACTTTTTAAGGGCGGTGATACAGTATGAATTGAAGTTGATGCAATTTGATTGGATTGTGAGGCATGACCTGGGCCTCATCTGATTGGTCAATCCCTCAATTTTTTTTCACGCGAACCTTTTTACCCCCTCGAAAGTCCCTGCTAGAGAGCAGGGACTTTAGAGCGGCTCTTTTGTGAGAAAAGAGCTATATTTCTGATTGGCTGGGCGAATTGCAAACCACGCTCCGTAAAACTCCCAAAAATGGTTGTGAAGCCGCCATTTTATTATCCTCGCATTAGCATTATTAGCATTAGCATTAGCCCAGCGCAGAAACGCAGAGAGACTAACTTATGGCAACACAAAATAAAACATGGGAGCGGTGGAGATGAGGAGGTGTCGGCGTTCTGGCGATTTACTCGGAAGGCTTCAGTAGAAGCTGCTGGGACTCCCAGCCAGTCCCCCAACTCCGGGGACTTCCGGCCGGGGACTTTGGGCGGCAGTAGCCTATACGCCGTGAAGTGGTTTGCGGCCTGCCAGTAAACCCAAAGCAGAAGAAGAAGAAGTCCCCGGCCGGAAGTCGGGGCCGTTCTGTGGTTCTCCAGATTCTACAGATGGCCAGTCCGCCCCTGGTGTCAGGTTACAGACGTGAGAACTGCGTGGAGAACTGTGCACAGCAGCTGAGGCCCTCTGGGCGGGCCCCCTGCGCAAGGCGGGCCCCATGCAGCTTGCGTGATTGGCCTGTAGAGAGGGGCGGCCCAGGGTATAATAAATCATGATATTGTAAAAGAATATTGCTCTGTTTCTGACTGTTTCCATGTAATGCTCAATAATTAAAATATGGTTCCAATTCACAGTATCACAGGGTGTCGGGTTGTTGTTGTTGTGAAACAGATGACTACAACCTGAACCGGTTTAAAAAAAGAAGACATCAAAGGCATTAGTCATCAACCCAATAGGATTTCTTGAAACCAGAATGTCTTAGTCAAACCGTATTGTAGGTACACGCTTACATAAAGCCCATTTGCCCTGCAGGTTTAGAGAGCATGACTAGATAAACAGGTGGAGTAAATGAGAGAGGAAGACACGCTATAGTAGGCAAGAGAGACAAAGAGTGTGTAAGCATGTTGGTTCAAAGAATGGTAGTTAAACTGTCAGGTTGGTTAAAGGCCATCAGAATGTCTTTCGAGCCTAAATACAAACTTGCACGCAAGCTAAGAACTTAAATGTTCTTAGCTTGCGTGCTTTGAATGCTAAGAACATATGTTTTAGCATTCAAGGCACAAACTGGAAGCCCTCAGTTGGAATTCTCACAATGCAATAAACATAGGACACATGTCTGAAGAGGCATATCGTCACAATCGAATAACATCGAACTTAGATCATCCAAAATCAGAAATAAAACATTTGCATTCAGAGTTTTTAAGAATTTGCACAGCATACGACACCGTTTGTCGTCGGAACAAATCCTGCAAAAATGTCAGCAACCCCAGGCAGTGCAACAAAGGAAGTATCTCCCTCCAAGAACTGACATAAACGTTGTGTGTAAAACCACCTCACATTGTACCTCGGCCCACTCGAAGGTAAATAACTCTCGTCCAGAGGCATATGCTCCTGGAGCAGCTGTAGCCCTGTGATAGTATCCTAATCCTACTGCCTGGAGCTACCCATTTGAGTCCATTTATGCATAATTCTGGCATTTCAAAGACAGCTAAGGTCCAAGCCACAACATGTCAGTCATTTTAGCAGAGTAGGCAGTTTTGCTCTCGTACATATTGCTGCTGTAAGAAAAATATGAAGAAAGAAGCTGTTTTGAAACTGATAGGCTAGGTTATAGGTTGTAGTATTTATAATTAATGACATACTTCAGGGGTCTTCAACTAAAATTCAACGAGGTCCACTTAGAGAAAATGTCCCCATGCAAAGGTCCGGAACATAAAAATGTCTAAGTTGCTTCATGAATTAGTGTGATATATATTGAAGTGACCTGTAGCTTATCAACGTCTGCATATAATCAGCAACTGACTGCCAATCAAATAAAGAAAGTACAATTCATAAACAACAATATGTATTGTCAATTAACAATACTTAAATACTGTGGATATGTGTAATGTTCCTCTCGGGCTGTCGGGAGACAATAAATGAAATAGCTTTTGAAAATATGTGCATCTTAAAAGTGCTTAATTTTAGATAAATAAAATAAAGTGTAGCAGCAGCTTGAGTTTCCATTTTTCTTTGTTAACCGTTTCACATCATGACTTAACAATTTCAGACGATTATAGAACAATATCAGTCTTTATACATCATAACAATTGAACAGTTTCAAAGTTTCTCTTTCTTTCCCTCTTATATTGCAGTCCCTCACTCACTTTTTTTAAATTCAGTGTGAGAATTGAGCTCGAGCTTGTCCTGCCAGGAGTTTGTAAATCTGGGCTGACATGGAGTCAGGGCCATTATCACACACATGCAGGTGCTCATTGGTTACAGTGATGCAAACACAGGTATGGTGAAAAAAGAGAGAACTATTCGAAGCAGAAAAAAACCAGCGTAATATACCATCTGACAAAGGCCTGTGCTATAATGCTTCAATTAACTGGCTATTCTTTATAATATACTCAGATCAATAGGAGACAGAGATGTTAAGTTAAAAATCAAGGGTTTTTATTATTATTTACAGCAGGGGTGAGGAACCTTTTTCCTTTCAATTTTTACAACATCCTCCGAGGGTCGTACAAATGATTGAACTCAACCTCTGCTTAAAAAAAGTAAAATCACAGCCCATTAATTTGGCCTTTCTTTCATGCTGTGCAAAGAAAAAGCAACCAATCCAGATATCTCACCATGACTCTCGTATGCATGCATGTGCACGGTGTGGCATGACCACCAACACAGAAAGATATGGACACAAGATGTGTGCAAATGTATTTAGTATCCTATCCATGTGAACATGATTTAAGTGGGAGGGGGGACCTAACCTCCTCTAGGGGGGTCCGGGGGCATGCTCCCCCGGGAAGATTTATTTATTTTTTACATATTGAAGTTAAATGCATCAATCTGGTGCACTTTGAGAGCAACATTAAGAGATCTATGGATACATCTCTCAACACCCATATGAAACAGAACTGTAAGCAGATTTTTCTTTTTGGATATTTTACAAATCACACCCCTTTTAAACTCTATTCTTGTTATTTTTAACAACTTTTTTGTTACTGTCATATAGTATGTTATACCTGTTTTTCATTTAGTCTCATTAATAACTATAATGATCATATCAAGGTGTGCCTTAACCTCACTGAGCTGAGGTTATTTGAGCCTCTCAGGAGAGAGCTCTCTTCCACCTGGTTGTAGAAAAGCTCTTTAAATTTGTTAGCATAGCTAGCTAACCAGATGCTAATAACAACAGATCGCCACTGTGCTTACAACTAAAGACACAGCCACGCAAACACTGCGGCATGTGTACGGCTCCTTATGGGTATTGCAATATTTGAAGAGCTGGAGCGGCGTTCCGGTGCTCTCTGTCAGCACTCCTTTCAGACGAGACATATACCACGTGAAGACACGTTACGCTCGTGTTGTGTTCAAGGAACCTGTACTTGGCCAGGAAAAACAGGTACTCGCTTGTTTAATTATTTTTGCGGTCTAGATTTCTTCTTCTTTTTTGAAGTGAGAAGTTGTCCGTCAGTCGGACTGACGGACGGACTCCCCCCACCCCAAAACGAAAACTCTTCGATTCTCCACGAATTACACAAGTCACCCATATCAGCGTTAAAAAAGCGGGAGGCTTCGAAAAATCCCCTATTAATGTATTGATTATAGCGCCGGGTCCGTATAGGTCGGCGTCTGGGTCCGGATCCGGACCGTGGTCCGCCTGTTGCCGACCCCTGACATACTTGAAACCAATCCGCTAGCGATTTGCAGAGGTGTTAATTATTTCTGGTATGTTGTGTAACTGTTTAATGGTGTTATCTTTATTGCTACCCCCTTCCCCGTCAATGTATAGTGTTGGTCCACAGCGCAAACGTATTAGTTTAACAAAATCCGAATCTAAAATTGTGGCATAGATACGTTATTTTCCCCTGTGCAATTCTCCATTTACTCAACAATAACACATAATTATCCTTGTGTTTATTTATGTATTTGTTTAATAAACACAAATTGGAGTCCGTCAGGACCGAGGGTCGGAGCAGCTCATTTGCTTTACAGAATATTACACCCGGAAGTAAGGCTGAAGTCGAATAGTCCATTTAGCTTAGGAACCTTCCTAAAGGAGTGAAATGACCCGGAAGTCCCTCAGTGGCAGCCATGATAAGTGCCGTTCCAATTCTCTAGAATGATGAGAATGATAGGAAAGGAGGTTTCAAACTTCCTTTATAACCTCCTTTAGCTTAGGAACCACTGGACCTCCCTAACCGACAGGAGAAGCGAAAATGCTGCCCCACAATGCCTTGCAGCCGCAGCATTTGCCGTCACTCAACAGTCGGCCGTTCACGGAAACAACCGATTATGACCGAGAAATGATATCATGAAAGTTGCGGTGCTTATTAAGCATTTTAAAACATAGGTGGTAAGTTGCCAAAGTGCTTTGTTTTGAACGTTCATCAGTATTATAATCAAAAAGAGAAATATGAACGTTAGTTTTTACTGAAATTATCAAATAAAGTCAACATCTCAGTCTTTACTGAGCTGTGTGGGGTTTGTTCAACTTTTAAAAGATGTTTGAATGGTGATATACACAGTGATAGATGTTAAGGACTAACGTTTATAATAAATACATTTGTATTGATTTTAAGATCTTTAGTTCATACAATCATACGTATTGGGATCATTGGTATTAACGTGGACCGGAGGGAGAGGGTGACGAGCATAAGTTTCACTTTCCTTTTTTATTTCAATTCCAACTTTGGTCATGAAGAATATGTTTCTCTGTTGTCCACGTTCATAAAGCAAAGCAACAGCATCAGAGCACGGTGCAGAGTTGAGTTTACAGTCTGTGGTTCTTATTATACATCCATGTTGTAGTCCGCTGTATAGAAAACTGTGGTTTCCATAGTTCCCCCACAGCAGCAGACGCACATTCATGACGTCCGCTGGCGCATCATAAACACGTCGGATAGTGAAAGTGCATTCGGATTCTCTAAAGTACCGCAGTCTCTTCTCCTAAATCCTTTTGAATTCTCCTATCCACTATCCCTTAACCCCGTGACGTTTCACTCAGAGGTCAAGGAATAGACGATAGGGTTAGAACTTAGGAGCTGATCTTTGGACTATTCGACTGCAGCCTAAGTATTCTCTCCGCTTCGCTTGACAAACCCCGTGATAGTCCTCAAGCTCTGTGATTGGAGAGTGTGCCGAGCGTCGAACAGCACTTGAAATGGGATGGAACCACGGCATTTTTGTAAATCGTTTAGTATAATCACACAAATTCTCTGTTTTATATTTAATAATTCTGTGTTCTTTATTTATTGATTGCTCAATACCTAACCAGGCCGGAGATGAAAAACTTTGGTCGCAGGTTCCTCAACAGTGCATTACAAGACATCTATCAATATGTGTGTACCTCCACCATTAAACTGTCGTATTCTGCACATTTATTATACTATCTACATTAGTGCTGCGTACCGGTAAGCCGAACCGGTACTGGACTTGTAAAAAGTTTCGGTTCAAGTCCGGTTAAAACCGGAACGTCGGGAACCGGTACTTGGACTCGCAAAAAAACTAGCACTTACGTATATTCTGGTGTCTGTGGATATTTAAACATTCCCTGATAAACGTTATTCAGCGTCAATAAATGAGTGCTAATCCCAGTGTTCTCAGTGTACAACATCACATGTCATTTCACCTTCGATTCACGGTTTGAAAACGTAGCATTTCGCCACATGCTAATGCTAACCGGAAGTGAAGAATTGTCAGAATAAAAGTATTAAGTTAATAGTGCGAACTTCCGTTTTTTCAGAATAAAACTGATTTAAATTAAATAGTGTATTTAATTCAAAATTACGCCATATCAAACATTGATTTTAATTTCTAACAGTATGTATGTACATCACTATGTATGTAGTATGTACTGTATAATATACACATGTAGAGTTGTAGAAAATACATGGTGTACAGACAGTACAGTACACTGACTGTACAGTCAGTCACTACAGTGTAGCCTATACTGTATAGTAGGTGTGTAACAGTGTAATGCGTATAGTCTACTCTACACTCTACCTTTCAGCAACGCTTTAGGGATTTAGGCTCAGTCAGCTCAGGGACTGAGTTGCTGTCATAAGTCATTTGTAGACGTGGCAAAAAGTGTTTTGTTTACATTTGTACTTTGTAGAGAAATGTAGACACAAGTTGGAAGGGAGCACAATAAACGAGTTTGAATTTGAATTGATTATGAGTTAATTTTCAATTGATAATTAGCTCACAATAAGTTCACTTTAGTTACTCACACAACTTGACACAAGCCATGGGTTCAGGTCCGGATTTATAAGTCCGGACCTGAACCTGTACCTCTGGACTTGAGTCCGGACCTGAACCTGAATGTGAGTCCAGGTACGCAGCACTAATCTACATACATCTTATATAAGAGTATAATACATATGTATAATATCAGTTAAAATAAGTGCTTCAACATAGTTAACATTGCTGGAGGTATACACAAAGTTCTTCATTCAATGCAGAACTACACCATAGTTGTGTAGGCCTATATGATAAGTCAATAAACCTTAGAAAATCTTGAAAGGGATGTGCAAAATAGTCATTATATACAGTCTTTAATTAACCATTAGTAGAGAATAACGAGTAATGAATATACTTTGTAGGGATCCTATTAATATCTAATAATAAAAATTATGAAATTCAATAACATGCTTTAACCACTAGGTGTCCCTTTATATCAGCTGTGCACCTTTATGGTGTAAATACAGACTATCTACCAATTGGATCAAATATAAAAGTGAGCCGAATTAGTGTTGATACTGCAAGGAGACGTATTGTGTGAAAAGAAATGTAATATGTTGTTTAATGGCTGATATATTTATGATCCACGTCACGTTTTCAGTTCCTCATGTTTGTCTAGAAGTCTTCTCATCAGGGCTCTATAAATACAGAACTACGGCAGATATGTAATATTTAATGCAGCCGAACCGTGTATTACAATGCCGTTATGTGATGACTTTCAAAGAGAAAAGCAAGCACACTCGGAATAAAGTGTTTTCGGTCTGTTTCCGGTATTTGTTTATAACGATGTGATGTGAGATGTGAGACTGGAATTGCACAGGGGAAATAACGTATCTATGCCACAATTTTAGATGCGGATTTTGTTAAACTAATACGTTTGCGCTGTGGACCAACACTATACATTGACGGGGAAGGGGTAGTAATAAAGATTACACCATTAAACAGTTACACAACATAACAGAAATAATATCGATAGCAGCGTCACTAGCAACCACCTTGGTAACAATGAAAACGTTGTAAGTATTCTTCGTAATGTAGGAGCAGACACAGTTGTGGTGGCTTAAAGCCCAGCTCTGCTCCGCGCCGTCCGTTAGATGAGCCTGGTCAGATTAATAAGAAAAGGAGTTCAAAACACCGGCATAAAAGTTATAACAATAATCTGATTTTAATGGTAAAAAGACACAATACGAAAATACAGAGCACTCCGGGCTCCCCGCTCTACTGCCGTGTGATACAGGTATCGGGACCAGCCAGTCAGCAACAGGGGGCCCCGTGCATGAATAAACAGTATATATGGACCTTTTTGGGGCGGAGAGTCACTGCTTATCTTCCACCGGACTTCACTCCTTTAATTTCCCAGGGAAGATTTCACACAATCCATTAATTTCCCAGGGAAGGTAACTTACACACAAACTATTCTTTCTCAAACAATCAAACATTGTACACAGATATATTAGTATCAAACATTGGCCCCAAAAATAACCTTGAAAAGGACATGTGTGTGTTTGGTAAAGAGGAAGTGTGTGTGTGTGTGTGTTGATATCTTGGTCAGGGAGTGTGTGTGTGTCAGGGTGTCTGGGAAAGTGTATGTGTGTTTGTGTGTGTTGGTATCTTGGTCAGGGAGTGTATTGTGTGTGTGTGTGTGTGTGTGTGTGTGTGTGTGTGTGTGTGTGTGTGTGTGTGTGTGTGTGTGTGTGTGTGTGTGTGTGTGTGTGTGTGTGTGTGTGTGTCATGGTGTCTGGGAAAGTGTATGTAAGAAGGTTTATATATATATATATATATATATATATATATATATATATATATAGGATTACTTAAAAACAGTCCCAAATAATACATGTTCACTTCAATACAGTTCAAGATAATACCGGTTTACTTTAATACAGTTTAGAACAATATCTGTTTGCTTTAGTAATAATTAGCAAACTAAAGATCATGTACATCCACTGCACACATAATCTGAGATAACAACTCATATTTCTTGCATCAAATGACATCAAAACGCATTTTAATGGCCAAACTAACTTTAAAATAGGCATTTTACACCGAGAATAAAACGAAGTTCGGCCATGTTTTTTTTTTCTGCAGGGAGAAATGAATGGTGAAAAACAATTTAGGGATCTTACAATTTCAGAGGCGTTTTTGTCGAAATACTATGTCCTACGTTGTGGAGCAAAGTAGTTATTACACGTTTTTTTATGAGACTGGGTTGAATCTTCAGACTTCAACAAATATTCATGCGACTTCAACTGCTAACTGTTCATTCATACTTTCACTCAGAAACCGCATTCCAACTTTAAAATGTTACACATCTTTCTGACATTATTCGTGTAAAACAACTTTTAAATCTGATTCTTACTTTTAGAGATATTAAACATTGTTCAGACCTTGTTTTAGAGGTTTTCTTCAGATTTTAACATTAACTAGAGTGCGTGATGTCACAGAGAGGGTAGAAAATCTTGAAATTTGCCTTTATATATATTTTTAAAACTGCCATAATTCCCAAACCCTACATTCCTGAGACATAATTTATCATGACAAACGTAGGAAAACATCACGTAGCTTGAAAAATGACAAATAATTAAGCAAAAACTAATTAAACAAAATGCCTCTTGAGGGCATGAAGTGACAAAAACTTTCAACATGCCTCCATTGTAATTTCAGGCAGATATTTCCTCACGGTAGCAGCCGCACACCTTTAGTTAAACTGCCAAAAAGGCCACATTATTAACCCAAAAGTACACAAAAATTACACTGCAGATACTCAACTTCCTTGACATGCTTCACGTTTTGAAATTTCACAGATATCTGTTACGGTTCTTCCACAAAACGTTCACATGTAAGAGGTTCATCTCTCATTCAGAACAATGCAAACCTGTGATCTCTACAGAGCTCGTTAGCTCAATTATAAACACCTGTGTCATGGAACACGATGATGTCATCACTCCAACTGACATGCTCAGAGCAGCAGACTTCAGATAGCAGTGTGCTAACAGTCCAGCCGTGAAGACATCTACGGGACAGTTTTGAGATTTCTTCAAATGCCATTGCCATGGCAACACAATGCTCGCCTTGAAACACGGTTTTCTCATAACTTCAGTGAAAATACTCTAAACAGTCCAGAACTTCACAGGTTTGGTAACGATGCAGCCATCAACGCATCTCAGCGTAGTATGGGGTGTCATCAAATGCCGTTGCCATGGCGACAGACCACTCGCCATGAAACACGATGTGGCAGTAAGTCCAATCGACACGGTCCAATCGTCCCCCAATCTTCACTTGTATATCACCGGTCCATGCCTCAACAGCTCGACGCCAAATCTGAGATCTCACCATATGCCGTTTCCATGGAAACGCATCCCTCGCCATAAAACATGATGTCGCTATAACTCCTATGAAAATGTTCAAAAAGTGCTCAAACTTCACATTTGTGCTAACAGTCCAGACATCTACGGGACAGTTCTGAGATTTCTTCAAAAGCCGTTGCCATGGCAACACAATGCTCGCCATGAAACACGGCTTTCTCATAACTTCAGTGAAACTGCTCCAAACGCCCCAAAACTTCACAGGTTTGGTAACAATGCAGCCATCAACGCATCTAAGCGTATTAAGGGGTGTCATCAAATGCTGCTGCCATGGCGACAGATCATTCGCCATCAAGTTAGTTCAAAAGTTTGCAGTTCAAATATTCTGCTGCTTTTCCAAGCCTTTTTACTTTATTTTCTTCTCTCATCACACATTCAAGCCCCCAGTGTTCATGTATCATTTCAATCTAAATTCTTCACTTTCTTCTTACACATTACATTTCAGCATAGCAGTTCAGCGTCAGATTTTCAGCATAAAATATTCCCACTAGCAATTTCTTCAGGAATTGCATTCTCTAGTTTTGGTTGAAGTCCTATACTGCAACAACACCATACCATACAAGGACCTTTCACAAGTAGAATTCACAGAAAGCCCCACATTGTAATTGTTTCTCTTCTCCTCTATTCCTGTAGTGTCATAAATTCTCTCTATACAACAGAGCTCCTGTTATCTCAAATATTTGGTAATTCAATACCAGAATTTCCTTCACAAAATCTTAAGAATTTAAGGAGATTTAATATGTAAAATTGTCCAGTAGTTCTATGGAGCTAAATCAGCACCAGAAACCTTTGAAAGGAAAAAAACGTTTTTTTATAAGATTTACATTTTGTTCCTGAAATTAGAAGAATCATAACAAAAAATTGGTATTTAGAAACTGAGAAAAATAAGTACTCAAATATTAAAATATATATAGAGATATAATATATAACTGAATAAACAATTTATTCAAAATAATAACTAATCTAAATGTAAAAATGTCCAATTATTTGTATTGTATGAATTAATAATAGTAGTTTCGGCATTAAAACTTTCAAATACATTTTATTATTTTAAATCAAACCTTTTGCC
This sequence comes from Pseudochaenichthys georgianus, assembly GCF_902827115.2. Taxonomy (NCBI): domain Eukaryota; kingdom Metazoa; phylum Chordata; class Actinopteri; order Perciformes; family Channichthyidae; genus Pseudochaenichthys; species Pseudochaenichthys georgianus. The sequence goes on along the minus strand of NC_047509.1, from coordinate 35,046,356 downwards.
CACATTTAACTCCATATAGTTCACAATCAAGATCAGGGATCAGAAAAATAACATGAAGCAAGGAGAGATGCCTTTGGCCAACCCCAGATCGCTGCAGCTTCCAATGCCATGCCTGCTGCTGCAGCATCCATCAACAGCACGGCAGCCGTAGAGGAGAAACCTCAGCCACTTCAACAAGAAGAAATCCCTCAAAGTCAAAGTCTGGATACAATGTATAACCCGACTTGCCAGATGTTAAACAGAAGAAACCTGAAGCTCCTGAATCAGCGTTTGAACCATATTTAGTTATAACAAAAAACAGCATTCAAAACCATAAGTGAATGTAATGTCTGTTTATTAGCCCGTTGGGATCCGAGCTGTCTCTACCACTCTTCTAACCTCCTCTTGTGCACGGCAGCCATGTCATGCAGCTGCAGGAGAAGCAGCGTGTTTTTTCCCACAATGAGAAAATGATCCAATGCAAGTAATTGCTACCTTAAGAAAATGACTTCAGTTAAAGCATTGTAAGCAAAGATTCCAAAAAGCAGCCAAAGTCAAAGTAGTCTTTGTTTAACAGATGGGCTCTCAGGGTTTTACTACTAAAAAAAACAAGTGTAAATTATAGATCTATCTTTTAAATGTGGCTTTGAAACTGTTTTACTGGTATCATTGTTCACGTTTTATTGTATTTTTAATCAAATTATTTCTGTTTTGTAACTTGTTTTTACATATTTAAATGTCATCGTAATAGATTTGAATTTGGTATCATTGTTCATGTTTTGTATTGTGATCAAACTCTTTCGCTTTTATTTTCTTAACCATGAACTAATCTGTATCTCGCTTTCTGTGAGAACCATTTCTCTTTAAAACGTCAATGTCAACGTTTTAAAGATACACCGGCAGAATGTAGGTATGTGACAAACAATTTCGCAGCTGTTTCAAAAGGAATTTTAAAAGAGTCATTCGCTTTAGAAGTAGGAGCATTTCTAAACACCAAAAGATCAAATCCTTTAGTGTAGATATAAGCATTTCAAAGTGAGCTAAATTCAGGGTTCATACACTTTTTCACCAATGATTTTCAATGACTTCTCCATGACCTTTACCTAATTTTCCATGACCAAAACAATTACTCTTTCTCAGCGGTACCACTGAAAATTATTTATTTGAACATGGAACAGGAAAATAAGGTCTGCATATGAAATATGAAACATGTTGTGCCTATCTAAAATAAATCAGGCTAAAGCAACTAAAATCTCTCAGCAGAAAAATACCTCGTCAGTTAAATGCCATTTTACGTTTCATTACTATACGATACAGTATTTATTATCATTATAGTATTACTATTTTGGCGATTAGATAAAATATAAATTATATTTGATGCAACTTTAGTAACATTTCCATGACTTTTCCAAAACTTTGGGAAAAATATTGTTTTCCATAACTTTTCCAGGACCTGGAATTAGCATTTTGAATTTCCATGACTTTTCCAGGTTTTTAATGACCGTAAGAACCATGTAAATTGTTGAGAAAAATCATTTTAACTGGACATAAAAGGGATGGAAAACTAGCATCTGAAGGGTAACAATTGAACATGTTCCTAGAGCTTTTAGATAAACGCAGTAGAGTAAAAATCTAAAAACTAAAGTTTTTAAATAAATATAAGAGTAAAAATCTAAAAGCTCTAGCTTATAAATATATACTTACAAACTAGAGCGTTTAGATGAATACAGTAGAGTACAACGTACACAATCTTGTTCATGTAGTTGAGTAGAAGTATAAAGCTGCAAAACATAGAAATATTAAAGTAGAGTGCAAGTACCTTAAATGTGTACTAAAGTATTTGGTAAACATTTGTAATTACATTCCCACACCGTGTACATCTCAGGTCAGCTGTGATGTTTTAAAAAAAAGTTGAAAATAGTTTCTTTGAATGAACAAGAGAAGGATGTAGACACAGTGTATCCGCAACAGAAGACAATGCCGTCAACACACTAACACAACACACACACCTGAAGCGGAACGTGTGTAAACAAAAATATGCGCTTATACCTCTTTGATGCAGTCCAGGCTGCAGTCCTGAGGAGTGATGGCCCCCTCCTGAGCCCAGACATGCTGACAGGGAGCCGAAAAGAGAAACACAACAAGCGCTGCCCTCCACATGCTGCTAAAGCCGACATGACATGGTCCAACTGCAAGCACCAGAGCTCAAAAACACACAGAGACAATAAACACAAAGCGTCTGGAGGAAGCAAGCGTTGGAAGTGTGTAGTGCGTGAGAGTAAGTGACAGCAAACCAGGGAGGAGGCGTCCAGGGGAGTGGTGTCTTCAGGCTACGGGGTGCAGCCAAGCCAACGAGCGTGTTTTAACAGCAGTGTTCATGTATCATTTCAATCTAAATTCTTCACTTTCTTCTTACACATTACATTTCAGCATAGCAGTTCAGCGTCAGATTTTCAGCATAAAATATTCCCACTAGCAATTTCTTCAGGAATTGCATTCTCTAGTTTTGGTTGAAGTCCTATACTGCAACAACACCATACCATACAAGGACCTTTCACAAGTAGAATTCACAGAAAGCCCCACATTGTAATTGTTTCTCTTCTCCTCTATTCCTGTAGTGTCATAAATTCTCTCTATACAACAGAGCTCCTGTTATCTCAAATATTTGGTAATTCAATACCAGAATTTCCTTCACAAAATCTTAAGAATTTAAGGAGATTTAATATGTAAAATTGTCCAGTAGTTCTATGGAGCTAAATCAGCACCAGAAACCTTTGAAAGGAAAAAAACGTTTTTTTATAAGATTTACATTTTGTTCCTGAAATTAGAAGAATCATAACAAAAAATTGGTATTTAGAAACTGAGAAAAATAAGTACTCAAATATTAAAATATATATAGAGATATAATATATAACTGAATAAACAATTTATTCAAAATAATAACTAATCTAAATGTAAAAATGTCCAATTATTTGTATTGTATGAATTAATAATAGTAGTTTCGGCATTAAAACTTTCAAATACATTTTATTATTTTAAATCAAACCTTTTGCCCACATTTAACTCCATATAGTTCACAATCAAGATCAGGGATCAGAAAAATAACATGAAGCAAGGAGAGATGCCTTTGGCCAACCCCAGATCGCTGCAGCTTCCAATGCCATGCCTGCTGCTGCAGCATCCATCAACAGCACGGCAGCCGTAGAGGAGAAACCTCAGCCACTTCAACAAGAAGAAATCCCTCAAAGTCAAAGTCTGGATACAATGTATAACCCGACTTGCCAGATGTTAAACAGAAGAAACCTGAAGCTCCTGAATCAGCGTTTGAACCATATTTAGTTATAACAAAAAACAGCATTCAAAACCATAAGTGAATGTAATGTCTGTTTATTAGCCCGTTGGGATCCGAGCTGTCTCTACCACTCTTCTAACCTCCTCTTGTGCACGGCAGCCATGTCATGCAGCTGCAGGAGAAGCAGCGTGTTTTTTCCCACAATGAGAAAATGATCCAATGCAAGTAATTGCTACCTTAAGAAAATGACTTCAGTTAAAGCATTGTAAGCAAAGATTCCAAAAAGCAGCCAAAGTCAAAGTAGTCTTTGTTTAACAGATGGGCTCTCAGGGTTTTACTACTAAAAAAAACAAGTGTAAATTATAGATCTATCTTTTAAATGTGGCTTTGAAACTGTTTTACTGGTATCATTGTTCACGTTTTATTGTATTTTTAATCAAATTATTTCTGTTTTGTAACTTGTTTTTACATATTTAAATGTCATCGTAATAGATTTGAATTTGGTATCATTGTTCATGTTTTGTATTGTGATCAAACTCTTTCGCTTTTATTTTCTTAACCATGAACTAATCTGTATCTCGCTTTCTGTGAGAACCATTTCTCTTTAAAACGTCAATGTCAACGTTTTAAAGATACACCGGCAGAATGTAGGTATGTGACAAACAATTTCGCAGCTGTTTCAAAAGGAATTTTAAAAGAGTCATTCGCTTTAGAAGTAGGAGCATTTCTAAACACCAAAAGATCAAATCCTTTAGTGTAGATATAAGCATTTCAAAGTGAGCTAAATTCAGGGTTCATACACTTTTTCACCAATGATTTTCAATGACTTCTCCATGACCTTTACCTAATTTTCCATGACCAAAACAATTACTCTTTCTCAGCGGTACCACTGAAAATTATTTATTTGAACATGGAACAGGAAAATAAGGTCTGCATATGAAATATGAAACATGTTGTGCCTATCTAAAATAAATCAGGCTAAAGCAACTAAAATCTCTCAGCAGAAAAATACCTCGTCAGTTAAATGCCATTTTACGTTTCATTACTATACGATACAGTATTTATTATCATTATAGTATTACTATTTTGGCGATTAGATAAAATATAAATTATATTTGATGCAACTTTAGTAACATTTCCATGACTTTTCCAAAACTTTGGGAAAAATATTGTTTTCCATAACTTTTCCAGGACCTGGAATTAGCATTTTGAATTTCCATGACTTTTCCAGGTTTTTAATGACCGTAAGAACCATGTAAATTGTTGAGAAAAATCATTTTAACTGGACATAAAAGGGATGGAAAACTAGCATCTGAAGGGTAACAATTGAACATGTTCCTAGAGCTTTTAGATAAACGCAGTAGAGTAAAAATCTAAAAACTAAAGTTTTTAAATAAATATAAGAGTAAAAATCTAAAAGCTCTAGCTTATAAATATATACTTACAAACTAGAGCGTTTAGATGAATACAGTAGAGTACAACGTACACAATCTTGTTCATGTAGTTGAGTAGAAGTATAAGCTGCAAAACATAGAAATATTAAAGTAGAGTGCAAGTACCTTAAATGTGTACTAAAGTATTTGGTAAACATTTGTAATTACATTCCCACACCGTGTACATCTCAGGTCAGCTGTGATGTTTTAAAAAAAAGTTGAAAATAGTTTCTTTGAATGAACAAGAGAAGGATGTAGACACAGTGTATCCGCAACAGAAGACAATGCCGTCAACACACTAACACAACACACACACCTGAAGCGGAACGTGTGTAAACAAAAATATGCGCTTATACCTCTTTGATGCAGTCCAGGCTGCAGTCCTGAGGAGTGATGGCCCCCTCCTGAGCCCAGACATGCTGACAGGGAGCCGAAAAGAGAAACACAACAAGCGCTGCCCTCCACATGCTGCTAAAGCCGACATGACATGGTCCAACTGCAAGCACCAGAGCTCAAAAACACACAGAGACAATAAACACAAAGCGTCTGGAGGAAGCAAGCGTTGGAAGTGTGTAGTGCGTGAGAGTAAGTGACAGCAAACCAGGGAGGAGGCGTCCAGGGGAGTGGTGTCTTCAGGCTACGGGGTGCAGCCAAGCCAACGAGCGTGTTTTAACAGCAGTGACGCTGCCAGACGTGTTCATTCTGTGCTGCAGGAGCAAGAGGTGAGCAGCCGGGGCCAAACATACCTCATCCAGAGTCGACTCTCGCAGGAATGAGATTTCATAAAGAAGCCAAATGAATCTTTCAGTTAACTGAGTCATACCAAGGCTCTGTTTATTATCATGTTAATGAGCTATACACACATGAATGTTTTCACAGGAAACATTTGCAATTCAAATACATCTGGGAAATCTAGTATTTCAAAGTCAAGTCATGAATCAATAGTTTATCACATCTTGATAAAGCATTGATTAAATGAGTAAAATAACGTAATAAAAGAAAAATCTGCATGAAGGATTCCAGAGAGTGAAGAGGACAGCTGTTTCACCGGATCTGAAAAACAAACGAGCGCAATACACACGATTAAACATCCCATCTGAACAAAGAATCAAACTTTTATTAAAGGAATATTTGTAGTCTGCCTGTTTTAGATTAAACTATTGATGTCCTTTGTGAAAGCAAACATCTCACAAAATCCTGTGCCAGTCATTTATACACAAACACATGTTTTTCACATTTAAGGCTTCTATTGGAGGTTTTCAAATGAAGCTCCGAAGTGATTCTGCTCTTTGTAGAGTGAGGACTGTGACCTCTGGGTGGAACACAGGGATTGTAGCCTTTGCAGACCAGTAAGGACGGGTGGTGCAGTGGGTGACGGGTGGTGCAGTGGTCTGTGCATCCGATCATTGTCCACAGTACATGTATAATACCAATGTATACTTGTAAAAGCGCCTTGATGACCTCGAGGCGTGAAGCTGTAAACAACACGACAAGGCTTTTATGATCTTACCAGGATCACACTTTGATTAGACAGCCTGGTGTAAACAGATGTGTGAACGGGGGATTTCAGGGCCTTTATTCAGAGTGGGATATTTACTGCCAACGAAATGTACGAGATTTTTTAAAACTTTTAAAAAGATGTTAAAACCGAGAAGAACACTGAATAGATCTACAATTAGAATGGTTATACACAAAAAGCTAATTCTATTGCCTTAGTTACTTTGAAAATAAGTGTAATCAGATTACAGTTACTTATCCTAAAGTTGGGGATTACTAGCAGGATTACAATGTTTATACAAACCTAAAAAGAGGATATAGAGGATCATATGTTATTTATTTGATAAGCTGTTCTGTTCTGTAGGCCAGTGGTTCCCAAACTTTTTCAGTCGGGACCCCCTTGGGTATTGGAAATATTTTCGGGACCCCCCAACCCGGTTCCCATCTATATTGGTAGGATTAATTGTATATTGTTGTAAAAACATTACATTTTCTCTGCTAATAATAAGAAGATACAAAGATCCAACTATCATTTTATATTTTATTATGGATTACACATGAACAAAAGTGCTTGTAATAGATACTGTGAATTAATTTGGCCTACCTTCTTCCCAGAGTAGTAGATTTTTAAATTAAAATGTCTTTAAGGAAAATATATTAATTAACTACTATTTCTACTGCAGGTTGCAAACGATCACATCACTTTATCATTCCTATTCCACACTAGCTTATCAATGACTTGTGTGTGCTTGCTTTCCCTTGCAGATCTTCTCAAAGCGGGGCTGTTGTTTTGAAACTGCCCCTCTCAGTTCATTCTCAATGTTCAGCTTTGATCTGTATTTCGTTTTGATGGCAGCAACAGCAGAAAAAGCCTATCTCACACAAGTAGGATGTTGCAAAAGGCAGCATTATGCCCACAGCTCTCTGACCAATGAGATATTTTCGAGCAGTGTTTGTTTACAATTGAATAATAATAATACATTTGATTTATATAGGTGCACTTTAAAAACAACGTCATCTCAAGGTGCTTCACAAAGCTAAAAGGAGAAAATAATAAAATAAAAAAATCTTCCCGCGACCCCCCTGCAGTACCTCCGCGACCCACCAGGGGTCGCGCCCCACAGTTTGAAAACCACTGCTGTAGGCTGATACTTTCAGTGTGAATCTACTACTGGCTGAATCTGCTTTATGCTTTCTTTGCTTCATTTGTTCGGTTTATAATTCAGTAGGTGAATTTATATGTTCATCAAATAGTGTGTGAGTTTAACTGCGTGTATTAAACTAAAACAGAGCATTTTCTCATTTGATTTCAGCTTTTTTAAACTGTAGTGTTTAGCAGTGTAGTGTGTTCTCATGTGTTTCAGTTGGTGTGTTGGTAGATTTTCCTACTGATCAAATCATTTTTGATACTCAATATCTTAGCTTCTTCTTTTCGAATACTTTGTTCTGTTGTCTTACACAATACACTTAAGTAAAACCATCTTATTGATATTTATTTATTTATTTCCCAGTCTGCTCTGATAGGTTAGCTGGCCGGCTCTGTTGTGATTGGTCAACTGATTAGAAATGGTTTACCCTTTAGCCTATCACCTACAATGTGTTGGATCGCTAGCCAATAGAAGTGCGGGAGGGAGAGACACTCATTGGGATTTAAGTCTTTGCAGACCATGTACATGCACACAAACCTTTAAAACACTCTACAGGAAATGGAAAACCCCCACAAGCATAATAGGGCTCCTTTAAAGTAACCCTCCTAACACTGATATAAGATAAAGATAAGATGAAACCTGAAAGATGATTGGCCCCTCACCGTATATTTGTCCCATTTCTTCTCAGGATCGTACGGCTCCCAGCGACTCGCAGGGAAGATGTGTTTGTTCTTCTCATACCAGCTCCTCAGCACCACTTTACCAGCGTGAGACTTTAAGACAAGAACACAGAAAGGGTGTTTCACTTTGCAATGAATGCCCACTCAAATGATCATCCAAGGATTTCTGCACACTTGAGATGTACGCAGAATGAACCGATCACCAAGAGAACATCCATTATGGGAATTATGATTCAATGTTTGACTGCAAGCAGAGGCACAATGAACTATGTTTGGTTACATGTGAGATCCTGTTTAATGCTTTCTAGGAAGGCGCTCGGAAGCTGTCAGTTCATCATAACAATATGTGCTGCAGGGCAGTGATGACTTAAGATGGAAAATGCTGATTTGAATTCATTCTCAAATAAGCAGGTTTGAAGTCACACAAGCTGCCCCCCCCCCCATCTTAGATTCAACACTATTACATTTTATTTTTCATCTTTTGTTTGTCTTGTTTAAACATTATTTCCCATTTGATTTTCCATTCATTTTGCAAATTATCTTACTTTTCATGTTATTTATTTATTTGTCTACTTTCAATTGTTGTCAAGCACTTCATTGTGTTACATACTGCTCCTGTCAAAAAAGTTATAGTGTCAGGTTTATCTATTGTCCACCATTTAGCAAACATTTCGACATGCATACTTTTTGTTGCAGAATTCCCTTAAGCTGATATTCATCTCAGTATATATACCTTAAATATGGATTGCACTAAACAGTATGGCAAGGAATGACATTGACATATATCTTGGATGATGAAGAAAAAGGTTGAAAACTGATGCATCTATTGACTCCAGAAGTCCCCCCCCCTGCAAATCAGAAATATTTGTACGGTATGTATGATATTCATTCCTTATAAAACAACAGCCTGTGTTAGGATTTGCCGTTCAATTTCGGCACTGGTTCAGATCAACTAAAGAATTCCGTTCATTTCCTCTAAGTCAGTGTTTCTCAAACTTTTTCATACCAAGGACCACTTAACCAATAAAAAAACACTCGCGGACCACCTAACTCCACAAATGTCCAAAAACACATCGTTTTTCTAGAATAGATTACAAATCGCCTGAAAATGGTACAAACAAGTGGCAACATGTGTGATGAAGGTGTTGCGCTGGGCTATATCATGCAATCGAAGGTGAAACTTAAGCTTGCTCCATTGCGGAGATATTCCCGCGAGAGTGTGGAAAACGTATTTATTTCAAATGTGAAATGTTACCAATATACTCACGGACCACTAGGGGGACCACACTTTAAGAAGCACTGCTCCAAGTCTTTTTGTCTCACTATGAAAACAAATCCTCACCTCATCTTTCTCAACGGTGGCGTCGTTCACCAGGCGGATATCATCGTGGACGTCGAAGCTGAACAGAGGACCTGGACGAAAACAGATAAACTGAGTCCAAAGGCAGTAACACAACTATTTTAAAATGTAATAGAAACAAAGCCAGGTACTGTTTATGGATTGGCTGAAAGCTGAGGATCACTCACCAGATTTGCCTCTGGCTTTGGTCACGATGAAGTCGTAGAAACTGTGGTGCTGAAGGAGACAAACAGATGAGAACAATCAAAGAGGGATAAAGTGCCGCACCTGCTCCACACATTTCAATATTTGTTGACATTCTCTAGACTCTATACTTGTTTCTAAGTTGGCATGTGTGTACTATGTTTGCACAGATTGAAAGCTATTTGAGTATAAGGTTTATTTATTCGGTTTTTTCCTAAAAATCATCAACAGAAATGGTTGGCCGCTGTGTCCTTGGGCAAGATACTTAAACCCAAATCGCTCTGGATTCTTACGGTATTTGAGTGTATGTAAGTTCATCAGTTCAATGACTGAATGATGAAGTGTTATGTCGATATTAAAGTATTTAATCAGAAATATTGTGAAATAAAATGTTCTCTAAATCACTCATCCCTACAATCAACCTGTCAGATCAGGCAAATGATAAAATGAACGTGATCTTTATCTATTACTCATTCAGAAAGCATTAGCACAACGAGGCAACAGCCGATAGGTTTGGCTGAACAAGCTTGAGTAACGCCTGGAGCGTGAAAGGAATCTCTCATCAACCAAAACTGTCACAACAATTAAATGAAGAGAAACAAATCAAATCCAAACAAAGTCAGGCAACGGTTGAACTGCTTACATGTGGTATAATCAGATCTTCTTTGATGTACATTAGCTGCTCTACTCCAGCAGACCTGCCCACAGAGGAAAATCAGTTCAGTAGATGAATTTAAACATTCCAACGGTGTGGGAGAGAAATTCGAACTTTGGGATTTAAACAACATTATATATCAAACACTACAGGAAAGGGAAACCCCCCAGAGGCATATTAGGGCCTCTTTAATTTGTGTTAAGTTGGTCAGATTGGTCATTTTGTCTACCTGCATGACACAAGCATGACAGAATGACACATTTATATGGGTCATGGAATATGACCAATCATCATTATGTGTTTTAAGAAAGAGTGTACTCATCTTCAACATCTCACCTGAGCTCACTGAAGTCCTTTCTGAGGACCTCCAGGGCCCTCTGCAGGAAATTCTGGATGGTATTTCCCTTTTTCATCTGCGGGCCAAATACACAATGAAATCATGGAGAGAGTAGTAACCACTTTGTCAAAGTATATTGTTTTACAACATCATCAACAGATCTGCAGCTTTAATCAAATAATAACAGCTCATGGTGTTTTACCTTGACAGTCTTACGATGCCCTGAGCCGTCCCAGTAGCTGAATGTGATCTCGATTTCCTCGCCTGAAGACAAAAGATACACACCATTATTTTGGATCCATGGGAAGTAGGGATGGGTACTGAGCCCCAGTATTAAACGGGCCCCGGGGCTGAATTATTAAAGACCGTGGTACCGTTAAGCTCCGACGTTATCGGTCTTTTTATCGGTACTGGAGACATGTAAAAAATGTCATGTGTATTATTGCTACACAAACATTATATTGCAGTTTTAGTGTCGCCAACTCCGTTTCTAACATACAAAAAGTAGATATTTCCGATCTTTCCAAATCACCCAAAAACTGATCGTAAACCCTGGTTACGATGGATATCCCAAATATCCTACTTTCGAGCAGTCCCTCTCATAAATATCATGGAGTTTCAGACGGTTTTCACCATGTTTTGCTCGCATGACATCCACAATTGGACCCTCAGGAGGGTGTACTAGCCCCCTACTCTGCTTTGCGTTCCATAACAAAGTCTTTAAGTGTTACCTGAACACCCCGTGTTACCAAAACACTATTTTTCACCCGTCGGTGCTGTGATACTTGTTCCTCAGTACAACTCACCTAAAAACTGATCGTAAACCCTGGCTAGGATGGATATCCCAAATATCCTACTTTCGAGCAGTCCCTCTCATAAATGTCAAGGAGAAATTAATTAAGTTTAAATTTAAAACATTAAAAGAAAAAATACATGGATAAAAGTTACAGTGCAGTCTAAGATATGAATAGTTCAATTAAAATCAACGACAAAAAGAAAAGTCTTCAGCCTGGATTTAAAAGTAGTCAAGAGTTGCAGCGGACCTGCAGGTTTCTGGGAGTTTGTTCCAGATATTTGGAGCATAGTAACTGAACGCTGCTTCTCCATGTTTAGTTCTGACTCTGGGGACAGAAAGCTGACCAGTCCCTGAAGACCTGAGAGATCTGGATGGTTCATAATTTAGCAGGTGGTCAGAAATGTAATTTGGGCCTAAACCATTCAGTGCTTTATAAACCAGCAGCAGTATTTTGAAATCTATTCTTTGACACACAGGAAGCCAGTGTAAAGACTTCAGAACAGGAGTGATGTGATCCACTTTCTTAGTGTTAGTGAGGACTCGAGCAGCGGCGTTCTGAATCAGCTGCAGCTTCCTAATAGATTTTTTTAGTGAGACCTGTGAAGACACCATTGCAGTAGTCCAGTCTACTGAAGATAAAAGCATGGACAAGTTTTTCAAAATCCTGCTGTGACATTAGTCCTTTATTCCTAGATATATTCTTTAGGTGATAGTAGGCTGATTTAGTAACTGTTTTAATGTGACTGTTGAAACTCAGGTCAGAGTCCATGACTACACCTAGATTTCTGGCTTTATCTGTTGTTTTGAACATTGCAGGCTGAAGCTCAGCGCTCACTTTTATATGTTCTGACTTTGCTCCAAAAACCATTACCTCAGTTTTATCTTTGTTTAATTGGAGAAAGTTCTGACACATCCAGTCATTGATTTGTTCAATGCACTTACTCAGTGTTTGAATTGGAGCATAGTCTCCTGGTGAAATTTTTACGTAGATTTGTGTGTCATCTGCATAGCTATGGTAACTTATTTTGTTGTTTTTCATTATCTGAGCCAGTGGTAGCATGTAGATGTTAAAGAGAAGAGGCCCCAAGATGGAGCCTTGAGGAACCCCACATGTCATATTTGTCAACTCAGATGTGTATGTACCTATAGAAACAAAGTTGTTTCTGTCCTTTAGGTAGGATTCAAACCAATTTAGAACTGTTTCCGAAAGTCCCACCCAGTTTTCCAGTCGGTCTAGTAATATGCTGAGGTCAACAGTGTCAAACGCAGCACTGAGATCTAATAATACTAACACTGAAGTTCTGCCACTGTCTGTCTTTAAGTGGATGTCATTAAAGACCTTTACAAGAGCAGTCTCAGTGCTGTGGTTTGGACGAAAGCCTGACTGGAACACATCGAAACAGTTATTTAAATGCAAGAAATTACTCAACTGTTGAAAAACCACTTTTTCAATGATCTTACCTAGAAATGGGAGGTTTGATATGGGCCTGTAATTGTTCATTACTGAAGCATCTAGATCAGGGATCACCAACTACATTTGTCCAAGGGCCAAAATGTATCCAATAGACACAATCGCGGGCCAGTGATTTTTATATAGTCCACAATGCTAGTGGAGCACGCTCAGGTACTGCGGACCTTTAATGTATTATCTGAAACTATGTAATAACTTTTAAAACGTGTTCCAGTCACTTGCCCCATGCATTCAGCAGCAGCAGGCCATTCACTTTGATTTGATCTATGAAATGTCATCATTTCGACAATAAAGAAATGCTATATAAACGTTATCTTGCACATTTTATCCAACCATATCCGTTTCTAACTTTCAATATATTTTAAAAGAGATCTCTCTCTCATCTGCGTGCGGGGGCGGGGCCTCACAGACACGCTGCATCTCTCTCTCTCTCTCTCACAGACATGCTGCAGCGCCATGCCGTGTGCACACAGTTCTGCCGGTAATGAATATTACATTTTGTGAGGAAACTTTTCCACCAATAACTCCAATAAGTATTCCAAAATGTATTCACTTCAGGTTTATGAAAGTAACTGTAATCAGATTACTCGTTTTTTTAAATGTAACGCCAGCTGAATACAGTTAGCCTACTTGATTTTTATATTCTGCGTAACGCCGTTACATGTATTCCGTTACAACCAGTCTATGGTTACAACCCAACCCTGCTTCTAGGCTACTCTCCCGCAGCTCCTGCCTCTCTGTTGGACTCCGTCGCAGCGGGGCTACTGCTGCGGAGTGCACAAAGCAGACTCTTCACAACGAAGGGTCACTTCTTCTTGAAGGCAGGGAAGGTTTCGCAATACGCAGTCTACTGTCCCGCAGCTGCTGCCTCTCTGTTGGACTCCGGTACTGCACCTTACTCACGACGTTGTAAAAAATAATGGGTGGGAGGTGAACGCCACAGTCACCCCCGTCGTGCGGGCCGGATGAGTATGTCTGGCGGGCCGGATGTGGCTGGCGGGCCGGATGTGGCCCGCGGGCCGCCAGTTGGTGGTCACTGATCTAGATTATTCTTTTTTAAGAGCGGTTTAATGACTGCAGTTTTCAGGGCCTGTGGAAAAATACCTGAGTGAAGAGATTTTTTACTATATGAAGTAGATCTGAGGCCATGCAAGGCAAAACATCTTTGAAAAATCCTGTTGGAATAATATCAAGGCAGCAGGAGGAGGATTTCAGAAGTTGTATAATGTCCTCTAGGTTTTTTATCATTAATCTGATGGAATTGTGTCATGGTGTTTGACTTGTTATTAGGTGGACACAGAGACAACACATTTGCTGTTCCTGATGCAGAGGCACTAACTGCTTGTCTGATTTTCTGAATTTTGTCAGTGAAAAAGGAGGCAAAATCATTGATAGAAATTCAGAGGCTACTGACACTGGGGGGTTAGTTAGTCTGTCGACGGTAGCAAACAAGGCACGTGCGTTGTTTTTGTTTTTGGTAATGATGTCAGAGGAGAACGATGTCGTGCGTTTTTCAATTCCAAATTATAAAGGCCAAGTCTCTCTTTATAGATTTCAAAGTGAACCTGGAGATTTGTTTTTCGCCACCTGCGTTCAGCTTTTCGACATTCTCTTTTTTCTGTTTTCACGGTCATGGCCTTTCTCCATGGAGATATTTTCTTGCCAGACACTTCCTTTACCTTAGTTGGAGCAATGGCATCTAAAACATTTTTCATTTTTTAATTAAAATGATCTACTAGCTCATTTACTGAGATGTTAGCAGGGGCAAGTGTGTAAGAAAAATTCTGAGTAAACATTTCCCTAGTATTTTCAGTTAAATATCGCTTTGTGGTTATCTCTTTTTGAACATTTTTGTGAACAGAAATAGAGCTCTCAAAGAAAACACAGGAATGGTCAGAGAGTGCAACATCAGTCACCACAACCTTAGAGATATTCAGACCCTTTGAGATAATTAAGTCCAGAGTGTGCCCCTTATTGTGCGTGGGCTCTGTCACATGCTGAGTCAGTCCATAGCTATCAAGAACACAAAACAGTTATTTTGCCCCTCTGTCCTGGGGGTTGTCAACATGAATGTTAAAATCACCAACAATGACTAGACCAGGGGCCAACCCGCGGCTCTCGAGCCGCATGCGGCTCTTTGCCTAGTTTCATGCGGCTCTTCAGTTCATATCGAATTGTATATGTGTGAGTTTGGGGGAGAGACACTGACTCCTGACTAGTGTTGACGGTGTACCGATACTTGAAATGTACCGCGATACCCTGCCGTTAAAAACGTTAATATTCCTCCGTTTCATTAGTATTGGTACTTTAAGAATGACGGGGGAAAGTACTCCGGTGAGAAAGCGCCGTTTAATAAGAGCTGTGTGTGTTCAGCGCTCTGCTTCCACTCCCTGCACTGCAGCCGTGCCTGCAGTCCCTCCCTCTCAAGCACGCTCAAGTGCCTCCCCTCTCTCGTGCACACGCTAGCTGCCAGAGCATGTGAGAAAACGAGAAGCATGGCTGCAAGTGGGAGTGCAACTGCCGCTGCGCCTCGGCTTGTTGACAAAAAAAGACGCCAGAAGTATTTGAGCTATATCTCTGACAGTGAGGGCAAGCCTACGGACACCACGAGGCCTGTCTGTAAGACATGTATTAATTTGATTTAATACAAATTCTTGTCATTTATTTTATTTATTGTTTAAAAGTTTGTGTTATGGTTAAGGTTCTGGTGTGAAATAAAGCACAATAATTACATTTAAGACTGTTTACCTTTTTTTAAGAAAAGTATCGAAAAAGAATCGGAATCGCAATTCTTGACTTAGTATCGAAACCAAAATGTTGGTACCGTGACAACACTAGCTACTCCTGACAGTTAAACCTGATATTTAGTAGGTCTGTTAAGTACTGAATGCTGATCATTCTGACGTAATTTGGCCGGTCAAAGTTGTTTGGGCTTGGATCAAATCGCTCCGTTACTTTCGTCCCGTGTTATTTTCGTCCCGGCTCTCCCTACTTGTGTATGTGTGGTGTCAGGTGTCAGTATGAGAGGATGACAGCGCGTCTAATTTTGATGTGGCCCAAGAGCCAATCACAATAATACCTGCGATGCAGTGAACCAATCACCTTTGAGGGGGGGGGGGGGGAAACCTATCGTTGATTAAACACTATCCCGCCAACGGAGCCCCGCCAACAGAGCCCCGCGCACCCCCTGAAATTCAAGGTGTTTAAAAAATATATATAATTTTCTTTTTTTATATATTTATATATATAGCACCAAATTGCAAATAATCTATGACTACTGTCACTTTTCACATTGAACATGTGCTCTTTTATTAAATAAACTAAACGCTTTCATCTTAAGTTGTGAGTTTAGTGTTTTTGACCCTAAGAAACACTGATGTATTAATCAATAACAATAATCCACAGCCCCTCTCTCTGCTCCAGAGGATTTAAAAAATATATATCCCAATGCCACACAAACGCATCAGTGACTTGGTTGAAATCTTGTCACTAGAAAACAAAAAACGGAATGCTTGATGTGGCTCTTTGCAGTAACAGAGAAAAAATGTGGCTCTTAACCTCTGACTGGTTGGCCACCCCTGGACTAGACGGTCAAAGTCAATACACACTATAGACAGCAGTTCAGTAAAGTCATCAAAAAAGCTTGCACAGTATTTGGGTGGTCTATAGATATTTTGGAACAGAGCTCGAGAAGAGCATTTCAGCTGAAGGGCCACATATTCAAAAGAATCAAAGTTTCCATACGATGTCTTCCTGCATTGAAGGGAATCATTGACAGAATAGCAACTCCACCCCCTTTCTTATGCATTCTTTCCTGACTCATAAAACTAAAGTTGGGAGGGGTTGATTCGATAAGAACAGCTGCACTGTTATTTTGTTCAATCCAAGTTTCTGTTAAAAAAATAAAATCGAGATTGTGCTCAGTGATAAAATCATTGATTAAGAATGTTTTTCCTGCCAAAGACCTGACATTTAATAAAGCTAGTTTAAGTTTGTTAAACACACTATCAGTCAGGTTTTTTGTAACAAGCTGTGGCTGACATGGAATCACTGCTACATTAGATAAACTCACACAAACGTTTGAGCGCTTCCTGTATCTAAGATGATTCACCGCTCTTAATCTATTACCTATCAACACAGATATCGGCAAAGCTATAGGCAGGCAGGGCCCCGGCATGTCCTGGAAAGAGTTGAGAGTGCCATACGTTAAAACCTTAACGATACCCATCCCTAATGGGAAGTGTGCGTTTGTAAGTAAAGCAGGGAATTCAACAAAGTCATTGTGGACAGAAAGGCATGGGAAACACAACTGAAGTAAAGTAATGAGGGATGTTTGTGTTGACACTCACTCTTGATCTTCTCCTGTTTGAGCTCCCACTCCTGCCGGAGTTCCTCTCTGAGGCGATTCTCCTCCTCCTGAGCACAAGAGGCAGGCAAATGTTAAGGTTTATCCATAAAGAATTTGCTGTCACAGTATCAAAATGGCAACTTTAACAAAGTACTGTGAGCTACAATTATTCAGAAGTCTGTTTGCTTGTTTAAAAGGGGGATATATACTGTATCTAGATTGCTTGCTACTACCCTAAGTGTTGCTTGGTTTGTGTTTCATTCTGCATTCTGCCAAGCTGATCTTTGAATTCCTCTGGCCTCATCTGGAATATGATAACTCCCTCAAACGAGTTGAAATATTTACCTGAAATATAAAAAGAAATAAGAAGAATGTTTGCCACTGACAGAAATGTTTTATATTCCCCTCACCTCTCGGTCTCGATCAGGAAGGAAGCTTGTGTCTACATCTGGATTTTTCCCCAGCTTCTTCTTCTTTGTTGGATAATCTATACAGACATAGTAGAGTTAATTAGACAAACTTCCTAATAACCATGTTAAATCTTAAAAAAACAAAGTATAAAAGTGACATGCTGATCATTTGCGGGGTTATGTGCTACAGAGGAGCAATGCTAAGCTAACTGTCTACTAGTTGTAGCCTGTGTCAAGACATGGAGCGGTATTCATCTCCAAATCTAATTCAGCAAGAAAGCAAACATATTGAAACATTTCTATAAGCAGCACACAGATAAAACAAAACAAAAAAGTAAGTAATTGTTTTATATATGCTATAATCACAATAACCAAAACTGAACTTAAACTTCTATATAATACATGTATTTGAGCCAAGCTGTGATGCAACAACTACTCAAAGCATGTGACAAGGACATTGTTTTGTTTGACTCCCATTTTTTTAACATCTGCATTGATGTTCTATTATTTAGATTTTCTCAAACCCTTTCTTTACAAGAAAGCGCATATATGCAGGTTTTTTGACCCTGAGAAAACCTGCTTTACAATTGGATACAGACTCGTTTTCTACTGCCATTAGACAAAGATTCCTTTTTTGTTTTGGCTTTCGGGAGAACAGTCGGATGTTGGTGGCTGTAATGGTGCGTTCACACCGGAAGCAATGCGATTTTTGGGTACTAATGTTGTATATCTTCCGGGACAGAAACAAAAAAGAGCTGGCTTGGAGGAAGATAAGCGAGTAAGTACCTGGATAAGACGATGAAATTCACCAAATTCCGTGCGACGCCGGATGATATTATGAACCCAGACACGACGGCGTTTGCTGCTACTTTTGTAGGACTTCCGCAGAAGGGACAAAGCAGCAATAGTTGTAATATCTTCCATAATTAAGTGCAGAAAGAAACAACTATTTCGCTTGGACGCGTAAAGCATATCCAATGTATTTGAATATGTTTGTACTAGGGGTCGATATTCCGCATTTGACCGATTATCGGTATCGGCCTTTTTTTTAATCAAATTGCTGATAAAACTTTGGCTCTGATGCGGCCGTTTCTCTGGCTGCAGTCACCACTCTGTGTACACGAGCAATGTCCCGCCCACAGCGCTATCTGATAGGCTATTACTGAAGATTTTCCGGGCGGGAGCCAGCCAGAGATGCGGGACCTTCTCAGATTACAGGCAGGTGCGAAAGAACGCAGACACAGACTGAAGCAAGCAGCAGCGCCGAGCGGCAGAGCCATACATGTGTTAAACCGAATTTCAATAAACATCCCTATCCCCTATGCTGAAGTTGCAAAAACACCACGATCTATTGATCCAATTCTATCAGTTTCCCAGTTACACAGGGACGCAGGAAGTCAGTCAGAGTTGGGGGTGCGTGCAGCGTCTCGCAGCGGAGTAACTGTGGTGCGGAGGGGGGGGGGGGGGCTGCGAGTGGAGCCTCGCAGTTTTTCAGGTTGATATGTGAAGCTCATTAGCTAGCCAACATGTATCTAGCAAAATATTAGAAGTGAGGCTACTAGACTAACGTTAGGTCTACTGTAATAGCCTCACTTTTAATAGTTTGCAAAACATTAGCTAGCACTAGTGTTTTGCAGTTGCTAGCAGCTTATTGGGATGTTATGCTAGATAGACAGATCTAATAAATTAAGCATTATTGTTAGTTAAGCATGTCAGCCTGCAGCCCCACTTCTTGTCTCTCTCTCTAACTCATTGCAGATGACTGCACTAAAGAAAAGGGCACAGAGAGGAAACCAGTTGTAAGATGTTTAAAAGTTAATTAAACATATATGCTTAAATGCATTTCAAAGAAGTTGTGTTGAGTTGTGTTGGAGTTTGTGTTATTCTACATTTTGACACCAAGATTTTCTGATTTTACTGCAAATGTATATCGGTTCCAAATATCGGTTATTGGTCTCCTTGATTACTAATAATCGGTATCGGCCGATCCCTAGTTTGTACATTTGAATCATTTCCCAAATCCATGTACATTTTATATATGGATGTTGAGGATGTCAGTGGAGCTCTTTTGCACTGTCACTTTCATATAGTAAAGACTCACCATCCTCTTCTTCCTCTTCCTCCTCCTCTTCTTCTTCTCCTTCGTCTTCGGGATTAAACGATAAACTGGCAATTTTCCTCTTCTGTTCCTCCTTCCTCTTCTTCTCTTTCTGCTTCTCCAGCTTGCTGCAACCATAAAAAAAATCAACGATGTAAAAAAAAAAAGAAAGACAGGAATGACCGGCATAGAGCCATGATGACACACATTACCTATCCCCGCCTTACTTAAATGAGTAATATATAAAGTGTGCATCTTCTTCATTGACAGCTGTCTTATTGGTGCCAAATTGTAAAGGTGCCGAAACAAACAAAGGTAATAGTTACAGTTGGCAACTGGAGGAACACCTTGCTTGTTGGGACAGGTCGGGTTGGACGCCAACCAGTGTTGAAAGTGTTGAGCTTCAGGACAATAGCTTCGTAGGTATACTAATCCCTCAAATAAATCTTTATTTAGTAATATTGTTTCTATATTGTTTCCATTGGATTAAGGAATTTAGCATAATAAGATATTTGGCAAACACACGTTTATGATACATACTAGGGCTGCTCAATTAATCGTATTTTAATCGCAATTACGATTTTGGCTTGCAACGATTACGAAAACAATGTAATCGAAATAAAACGATTTTTTAAAAATTATTATTATTATTGGTTTTTCAGTTGAATTTTACTTAAAGTTCAGGGTAATCAACTGTTAAAAACATACTGTTCACATTTTTTTTTTTCAATAAATGGATGTTTTCAAAGTAAATGGATAATCGTTTTTAATAATCGTGATATCAATTATTGACCCAAATAATGGAGATTATGATTGTTGCCATAATCGAGCATCCCTAATACATACACGTTGGTTCAGCAGGATAATCTCCACAATATAACACCACTTAATGATTTGTGATGCTAAATGCAATAGCCAGAATTTGAAAGCTGACGTTAAGATATGAAGGAACTTCATCGCGATCACAGCGCTGCGAATCACCACAGCTAAACCAAAGGCATCTTATGTTCCTAAACCAAAGCTACTGTGTGATAATACATATGATAACTCACAGCATGAGCTCCTTGGACTGCTCCTTCTTGGCCAGCTGTTTCTCTCTCTCCTTCACCAGCGCCTCCTGCCTGGCCTTCATGTCATTCAATGTCACCAGACCTGACCAAGTAAACAATAGTCAAACAACAATCATATGGCTATATAGAACCACAAGCCACATTGCAATGATGTTGCATTATTGGTTTCCTTTCCCAATATCTCTTTTGAGCCAAATGCTCCTTCGGTCCATGCAGGGGACAGTTAGTGGTGATAACAGAAGTATTCGATGTCCCAAAACTAGAATTCTTACCAACTGTGCTGGACTTGAGCTCTGCCTCCACAGCATCATAGTGAGCGGAGAATTTCTTATCGATGTTAGACTTCACCATGTTGTCCTGTAAGAAACAGACACACATTACAGACAAGACAAACTGGAGGGAAAGTTTAGCCTGCCATGTTTTTAAGCATTAATAGTCACACACGGTTAGCATGCCTCATGATATCCTACTAGCTAAACCCTATGTAGATAGTCGGGATGGGAATTTGAAAGCAAATGTATATTCAAATATTCGACCCCCCAAAAAACGGTTAACCGATTAACCGAAATGAATATATCCTATACAAAAAAAAAAGTGGGAAAAGTTTAAAAAATAAATAATAATATTCATAACTCATATTCGAATACCTGAATAATTTCGAATATTCGATTAATCGTTCCCATCCCTAGTAGATAGGACTTTTTAAAATATATTTGTACGTACCAAACAAAATGCTTTCAGATATTCAAAATAAATTAATAGGATCAGGTTGTTATAAAACAGAAATACACAGTATAGAAATGTATAATAGATAATAAACAATACAAACATTAAAGGGCTATTTATGTGAATAATATTCTTCCGAACAATATTGTTGCATTATTATTTCTCTGCTTTAAAAAAGGGAGAAAAAAAATCCTCTTTTTTTTCCAACACAAAACTTGGATATACTCAGATTTGTGTACATAAAATTTACAAATAATAAGAATATCGTTAAGCAAAAAGTTAGCTAATGTCCTAGATGAGGTAATAAATAATGTCCTTTAAAAATGAAGAGTTGCTTTCCACAAACCTTTGGGTAAATCAAGTCATAAAGATGCATTTACTTGTTCACTTGCAACATTTTATTGTATTTTATTTGAAATGTATAAAGTTTACTTCAGCAATACTTGCACATTGGTCTTACAACATAATCTTGCACTATTTTAATTATATTCAGTTTTTCTCCTTGCACTATATATTGATTTTTTTAAATGTGTTTTATTGGGTAATGTCTTACATACATGTATGTTCCATTGTTGGAGGAGCCTGTGACTACCATTGCCATAACTACACTGTAGCTACTGTGCATATGCCAATAAAGCTTTGAATCTTGAACAAAAAGGATGATAAGTAAAACACTGCAACTGCGACGCCTTCACTGAACCTCCACTTTGCTGGGATTCAGGGCTCTCGCGTAAGGTCTCATAACGGCTGACGTTCATTATTTTGGAGAATATACCAAGTCAGTTCGCAATAAATGATTCTAACACGTTATCATTGATGGTAAAAAGCTACTTACCTCGGCAATTTTCAGTTTTAGCTGCTCGAGCTGTGATCTTTCTTTTTCTCGTTTCTTCATCAGCTGCATGGCTCTGCCGGCCTCACTGGCGGCTCCTTTGTACTGCGCCATGTTGCTCTTTCTGCTCCTAACGCTCTCTAATAAGATTATTTATTCCACAAACAACAAAAAGGTAAATTCAATTCTGAAATAGACAGATTTTATTAAGAGCTACGAAGGTATAACTCCCAGCAGCACAACACAACAAGAAAAATGGCGACGACGAAGTGCATGCCGGGTAGTAACGGGAGAGATATAAACGATGCCTTCAGGTTACCCAGGAGAGCTCGGAATTATTACATTCAGAAGTCAGAATCGCATCAAAGGCTGAATAAACGGTTCGAGTAGTAGACTATAACATCAGTACACATTTAAAAGAAGAAAAGGAATATTTTATAAATTCAAATCACAATTGCTAGTTTTTTATTTAAAAAAAGTATTCTTTATGATTAATTTATGAAAGTTGGTCTATAAAATGTTTTAAAGAAATGTTGAAAAACAATAATAGTTATAACATAGCAAATCCTAAAACAAAACCCTAACCTTAATACTAAATCAGTATAATATATAATAGTATAAATGATTAAATCCCAAAAGATGCATTTGATTAATTGTGTCAACTTTATTCTAGAATCAACTGTGCACATTTCTGTTAAATCCAAAATCCATTCACAACAAACACGCTTAAGGAACTTCTGACATTTATTTTATTGATTGCATGGTACAATTGAATCAAAAACATTTTCAAAATAATAACAAAAACTGTCTATGAACTGGCTTTACACATATAAAACATATCAAACAGCATTAACATGAAACAATTGCAGAACCATGCCAATTATAAAACAATGACACATGCACATTTTAACAAAATAATCAATCTCTCTCTCTCTCTCGCTTATTCAGTCACTCGATAATACTCGCTATCTCTCTCATTCATGCAGTCTCTTTGTCTCTCATTTGATGGTAGTCCTTGTTCGACAGTGTTACTGCAATTTGGCTGCAGCAGAGAGCAAGAGATGTACAGAAGGGAGTGATAAAAACATTAACACCACACATACATAAAGACCTCATGCAGGGAAGGAAGGTGGTGCTCAGCTGTATACAAGGCACCACAAACCTAAAGGGAGAAAAGAAGATAATTATTTAAACAATAATATGTCGGAAATAACGTCTCTATATTGGGATTATGAATTGATATATAACATAATAATTGATTGCAGGCCTTCTCATAACCTATAGGTATACATAACTGCAATTACACTAACGCAGCGTCCACACGGCGGCGTGCGTTGAAGCTTGCCGGCGGGCGCGTCTGAAACTCGACCAACAACCAATCACATGAATCTCCCGCCCCGGACACACAAGCACGCAGTTTGATTGGCTGACGCTTCCGTCAAAGCTTCAAAAGTTGAACATTGCTCAACTTTTGAAGCGTGTAAAGCGAAGCGACACTTCCACAATGCAGTTCGGCAAAGTGTGACATCACCCCATTCAAAGTGAATGGGCAGAAGCGTTGAAGCTTCAACGCACACCACCGTGTGGACGGGCCGTAATGGATCACAGGCCATCGTAGCTAATCGTAGTGAACCTTCTGCATTCACTGTATTTGAGGAATGTGTGACATTAGCCGCTTTCACACCAAGTACTGTGTCGTACTTAGTGCCCAGCACTTAGTGCCAGCACTTAGTACCCCCATGGAACTAAGTACAGATCGCGTTCACACCGGAATAAGTTCCCTGAGGGAAGATACCGCAAATGAAGCCGCTGACGTCACTTCTTCTTCTGCTTTGGGTTTATTGGCAGGCCGCAAACAACTTCAGGGCGTATACTGCCACCCGAAGTCCCCGGCCGGAAGTCCCCGGAGTTGGGGACTGGCTTCAGTAGAAGCTGCTGGGACTCCCAGCAGCTTCTACTTAAGCCTACCGAGTAAATCGCCAGAACGCCGACACATCCTCATCTCCACCGCTCCCATGTTTTTTTTTGTGTTGCCATAAGTTATTCTCTCTCCGTTGGTGCGCTGGACTAATGCTAATGCTAATAATGCCAGCAAATACAATGGCGGCTTCACAACACTTTTCAGAGTTTTACGGGGCGTGGTTTGCAATTCGCCCAGCCAATCGAAATTGGTACTTTTTTCTCCCCAGGATAGTACCATCTCTCTAGTGCCCCTTTCACACCAACGCGGTTCCCGTTCCTCTGCTTTCTGGTTCGGAACCGGTTTTTCTTTTCAGCCACCGTTTTGTTCACACCGCCGAGAGCCTGACTGGTGCTGCCACTGCTGCATCATGACATCACCGTTTACGTCGCTGATTTTCTGCCCAACGGCGTCAGGTCGATGATCGTGTTGCTTTTAATCATACGAAGCCAGATTAAATTAAATAACTACTTCTCAACCCTTGTACTTTTCTCCAGAGTGCCGTGGTTCATTGTTTATTAATGTGTTCAGCGGCATTTACCGACCGATGCTGTGCTGCCCGCTGTTTGGCATCACAGCTGTTATGAAAGTTTCTCTGGTATAAAATGGGTGATGTTAGCATAGCAACCGAAGCTAAACTGACTATCTTGACTACTTGTTGCTATCCTATTGTGGCATAAGCCGGCACATTTTACCGGCGTATTTTTCATTATGATTCTACTTGTGATAGTCGGACATGAGTCATGACAACCTGTGCAGCCCATGTATTGATTCCATCTGATAGCTGCTATAATACAAGACAAGTCTGCCTGCTCTCCACAATGATCAATGACAGCGAACGGATGGTCAAAGTAGGGTACAAAGAAACAGAATCACACGAAGCCTGGTTAGTGTTGCTTGACTTTATAAAGTGTGTTTTTTTTTTAATAAGTGTGTGGTTGCGTTCTAGTCACTTTGGTCAGCGCTACTGCTTGTTACAACTTTAATTTGCTGTACTCGCCATAAACTGTTATTGCTCAGGTTGATCCCGCCCCTGCCCCTGCCTCCGACGTAAGCAGTTATTGCTTCTAGACCGAACATTTTTTGGTGCTTGAAAAGTACCGGATTTCGGAGCTTAGAGCCGGCTCCACTGCGGTGTGAACAGGAAAAAACGGTGCTTTTCCGGCTCTAGCTCCGAACTGGCCCTGGAACCACGTTGGTGTGAAAGCCTCATAGCAGGCACTACAAATGGGGGTAAAAGTTCTCGGAACTAAGTACTCTTTTTGGTGTGAACGCAAAATTCCAGGCACTATCGGAACCAAATGGGAAAAGTACGGATAAAAGTACTCCGGTGTGAACGCGCCTCATGTGACTCTAATGTGCACAACTTCAGAGGAAAATGTTTTATTGCATCAGCATACCAGACATGTAGACAGGCGAGAATGGCCAGTGAGATTCCACAAAGAAGAGCTAAAGGAACTGCAAACAGCAAGGAGAGGCAGCGGTACGTCCAGATGCGAGTCTTCTCAAAGCCAACCACGCTGTGAAGCCACACTCGATCAATGCTATGAGGTGTGGCGGGCTCTGCCAGTACGTCACTGACCTCTATCTACAGTATAGATGAGAAAAAAGTACAAGGTTAGTCAAAGCAGTTTGTTTATAGAACAAGTGCAACTGTATTCAGTTACAGTATAGATGCGAACACATAAAAGCATAAATAGATTGCCAATCCAAAAAAAGTTCTCTCCTGTTTTTACAACCTAAGAACAGGTGAAATAAAGTTAGGTCATTTTACCATAAATTATTCATTATTAGTAACAGGTATAAAAACAGTGTTGCCAGGATATTTTTCCCAAGTTGCTGTTTGAACATAGGGTGGTTTTCAGTGGCCAAAATGATTATCACTTTTTGTGTTCTAAAGTCATACATAAAGGAAGAAAACATATTAAGAACTGCATGTAGTGTTCTCTTTCTTATTTGCCTGTTAACTTACGTTTTTGAGTAAGCAGCCCCACGAAGATTGCCTACTTTATAGTGAAATCTCTCCTGGACTGGTGATCAGGACCTCTGTCTTAGAAATGTGGCCAATGTCAATTAACATCTTCAAGATCATTTAGAAGTGGATTAAGATCATGTGCTTTGTTCAGTTTCAAGTGGAAATACAGCTACCTGTCATAAACATAGCAAAAATAAGAGCTGTTCTCAAAAGAGACTCCAGTGTCATCACAAATAATCCAAAGAAAATAGGACCTAAAAGGGTACCTTGGGGTACACCACAATAAATAGCAGCAGAAGAGGATGACAGAATGAACCTTAAGGTGCTGGTTGATGCCATGAGGGTCCCTGTTGACTGGAAGGGTGGGTGATGGCGTACGGGTGGAAGTGGGTGTATGGGTGGGTGTGGGCGTAGCAGGGGCCGTGGAAGGGGTTGGAGGTTTGGGCGCTGGAGTCGGGACTTTTGATGCAAACTCAGGAGGAGGAGGAGGCGTGGTTATTTGTTCTTCTTCTCTGTCATCGTAGTCATCACTGTCGTCATCGATCTTACACTCCACCAGACAGTCATCACTCACCATCATCATCACTGAAGGACCAAGGATACGCTGGCTTTCACTTGCAAGAAGATATAGGGTCTATTCTGATATTGCACTAACATACACACATTTATACTGTAAATAAATGCACACACAGCACACACATAAATACACCCCTGCAGTACATTTCATTTCAGGCATGTTGCGTGTAACAGCAAGCTGAGCACTGGCACTAGCACCTGTTAGCCCCCAAAAAAGAAGCCATACCAAAATCTGTAAATAGCAGCTGGCCATTTTAAAATCACATTCAAAAATGAAAATAGAGCAAAAGAAAATAATGTGTCATATTACCTAAAAGATATGACCAAAGTCTTGCAGTTGATTAAGTCTTTTTATTATTAATTAATAATACATACAGGTTGATTTTAAAGACTTGTAACCCATTTGCATTGATATACATGAAACAGCTGCTTCTGAGGTGAAGAACTGTTGTTGCAAATCATATCCTTCTTGAGATATAATGGCAGCAGATCCACAACAGGGACTGTAACAGTCGAATTGATAAATCATGTCTGACTTACCTTACTTAAAGGGCTATCTTAATCCTGTATCAGTGACATAGACCCTTGCAGAGGAAGGAGATAAGAAGGCAGACGAGCCCTGCAGAGTGATAATCTGAAATGCCAATGGGATTAGTTCAGCCGCTTAATCACAATGTCCCGAGCTGAGTTGGCTTATGAGAACTCATACACACACAGACAGACACCAGAAGTGCTCATTTGGTACAGTGCCTCTTATTCCTTGTGCGTGAGTGTGTGTGTCTGTGTGTGTGTTGGGTGGCTGTGGGAAGGGGTTATTTTAGGAAGAGGAGCGGATGGGCCTAAAAGATCACGTTACAGCACTCGGGTGCCATCGTTACACAAAAATTGAAACAATCACACACACACACACACACACACACACACACACACACACACACACACACACACACACACACACACACACACACACACACACACACACACACACACACACACACACACACACACACACATGCACACCTCATGCACGAATAAACACATACACACACAGAGCACAACAATGAGGTGGGAAGTAGTATTTGCTTATTTAAAACTATGATAAACATTTACTTGTATATTGTTAAACGACAGCAGAAAAAAATAATATTTTTGAATATTTTCCTCTCTTTATATTGTATGTGTTTATAATTTCAGCATCAAAATGTTATCTTTTATTTTATTTTTGATTGGATTAAAAGTGTAAGGAGGCCGCTGTTCATGTCCTTTTGGACACAATAGGCAATTTAATAAGCTGATAACATGCACAAATGTTGTTAAAGTGCGTAATGGTGCTTCAACCTAGAAGCATATGGGCAAATTCTATGTAAGCTGCTCCCTCATGGCTCCCTGTAGATCTGCCCATGGAACACAATTTAAATACACTGACAACCTTTTAATCATTCATCACTTTATTGAGTTCTTCTTCTTTCTTTTTTTAATACCACATATACATTTGGACACAGTACATTGTGTGACATCATCAAACAGTGATCCAGAATAACAGGGTGTTTTAATCATAGAGGCAGAATCAATCAAAAAAGGATTCTCCTTTTATGTTTCCAATACTGAAACACAACAGAGGGGAGATTCGATAACGTACGAACATTTCAAACGCTTTTGGAGTCATTTTACACTTGCAAAAAACCTTAAACAATGGAACCTATAGATGGTGTTGGATAGTCAAAGGGGGGCCAAAATGTGTGGATGAATGAGAGAAAGAGTTTTGATTGTGGCTCCAAAATGTAGTCATTGCATTCACAGTTTAAACCAGAGAAAGTCTCTCTG
Source organism: Pseudochaenichthys georgianus (assembly GCF_902827115.2). Taxonomy (NCBI): domain Eukaryota; kingdom Metazoa; phylum Chordata; class Actinopteri; order Perciformes; family Channichthyidae; genus Pseudochaenichthys; species Pseudochaenichthys georgianus. Next base: position 35,017,706 of record NC_047509.1, on the reverse strand, counting down.
ATATGGGGACCATTTTGGCTCTTGAGGCTAGGGCACAGTTTCCAGTTGAAGAGCAAGACAACCTCAGCCCTGAGTGAGAAATTCTAACTTATTCCATTGAAGCCAAACCTGAGTTAGCTTGGCTCTAACTCTGCAGAAGCCCTGAGTTTAGCCTGCCTTTCAGGCCATTTATCACATATGAAGGGGAATGTGTGTGTCTGTTTGTTTGTTTGTTTGTGTGTGTGTGTGTGTGTGTGTGTGTGTGTGTGTGTGTGTGTGTGTGTGTGTGTGTGTGTGTGTGTGTGTGTGTGTGTGTGTGTGTGTGTGTGTGTGTGTGTGTGTGTGTGTGTGTGTGTGTGTGTGTGTGTGTGTGTGTGTGTGTGTGTGTGTGTGTGTGTGTGTGTGTGTGTGTGTGTGTGTGTGTGTGTGTGTGTGTGTGTGTGTGCTTACGCTGCATGCTGCATTAAAGTATGACCGGCCCTACTGTCTAAAGTCTTTCCAACATCTTTGGGGGCCCAAAATGTTCAATATTAAATGAATAAATAGATAAATAATTATGAAATAAATCATTCAGACAACACAAATGTGCCTACATTTATAAATAAAACAATCGTTTGGGAAATAATGATTGATAAATTGTTAAGACTTAATTCACTATAATAACATGTTATTTCGTCATCTGTGATGTTTTATGGCCAGGCGTCAGGGAAATAGGGAGAATAAAGTTTAAAAAGTAATTTAGGAACAATGTTAAAATGTTAGAATTAACTCAAAATTGTTCAGGATAAGGTCAAAATATTCCGAAAAAAGTTTCAAGGAAAAGTTCAAATGCGTCTAACAAAGATGAAATACCAATTAGAGACAAAAAGTCCAAATACCCTTTCATAAAACATTTATAAAAATAAAATAAAATACATGTTTTAAATAAAACAAAAATCTCGAGAATGGTGTTGACACCTTGAAATTAAACATGGAACTTTATTCTGGTTAGAAAATATACCTTAAGTGTGACTTTACTTTTAATATTTTGACAATGTCCTCTAAATGCAAAATAAAATCTCCATCCTCTTGCTTTTGCCCCTATGCCTGGCCCGAATACTGCTCTGTGCATCTGTCTTTTTAGTCATGTCACTATGTATTTCATTTAACTTTTAAATGGTGTCTCTCTGAACCTAGATAAGGATGCTCGCGTGCTCCACTAGCTAGTTAGCTGGCTAAGGAGGTAGCATTAAGCTAAGACTTAGACCATGGGTTCCCAAACGTTGCCATGCCAAGGACCCCATATAGCATTATCCTCTGGCGGGGACCCCCCTGTTGCAATCTTTTTTTAAATGATGTGTACAAGTGCCTCCCGATGGAACATGCCGTGCGTTGCCACTACATTTGGGGTCTTCTGCCTGATCAAAGCTGTTACTCCGCTTTTTTTGCCTGTCATAGCCCCACTGCCCCATCTGAACACACACCCACACAACAAGACCAGTCAAGTCCATTTGAGATGATGTACTCATCTAAAACTTGGAAAATGTCTCTTCATGTGGTCCTACCTTCCAGTGCTTTGCAAAATAATATTTTCTCAACAAAGTTGTCTTCTGAAATAAGTCTGATGTATGCTAGCAATTCTGCGACATTTGCTACATCCGTGCTCTCATCCAGCTGCAGAGCGAAATATTCACTAGCTCTCACTTGCTCCAAAAGCTGGGCAGATACTCAGTTTCACTCTCAGTAGCGGCAGCTCGATTCTGATTGGCTTGAAGGGCGGTCGTGTGATTCAAAAACAAAAAATATTAAAAGATTGGCATCAAAGGACACATAGATTGATAGATATGCAGTTATTAATAACATCTAAAAAAAAAATCCCGTTTCCCTCAAACTTTGCGTGACCCCCCTGGTGCCCCCTGGCGGCCCCCCGGGGGGTCGGGGCCCCCACTTTGAAAAACACTGACTTAGACAATATCAAAATAACCGTCTGTTTTTACTGTATCTGTTTAAAACAGGGGCCTCTACTTGAAGCAGGGGCCTCTATTTTTAAAGTTAGAGTTACATTGGCATTGTTTTTGATCGAGCTAACAGGTTGCTAACTGGCTAAATGTGGTGTTCTCAATTAGCTATCTTAAAGGACAAATATTATCCCCATTTTCAAACTGATACTTGTATTTTGGGTTTCTTCTAGAACATGTTCACATGCTAAAGTTTTAAAAAATATATATTTATATTTCCCCCGTCTAATACGCTTGATTTGTTAACCGGTCTTTTTAAGGCCCCCCCTAAAAAGGCCCAGCCTGCTCTGATTGGTCAGTGTTTCCGAGTCTCATGTGCTTTCTGTGTCTCTGCATTGTAATTGCAGCCAGGGAATGACAGCTCGTTTAAAGGCACAGTTTTTAAAAGCGGGCTGTGTGCATTCTTCCATGGGTTGACTCTTCACAGTATTTTTGTGGCACCTGACCTATTTGAAAAATAAAAAAAAAGATATGAAAACCCACATTTTTTACAATATGGGATATTTAAAAAGCAGGGAACATGCGATTGGTTGAAAGGTGGGAGGGTGGTGAATGCACTCCTGTCACGAAAAGTGACATAGATAAAAACGTTCATAAAGAAAAATGTCATGAAATAAAACTTGACACGAAATCAAAGTGTTATCTGGAAAAGTAAAACTACACTATTGGACATAAATAAACATAACTTGAATGGATAATATCCAATGAAATGATATTATCATAAAAATTAATCATGAGAAAAACACCTCAAAATAAGCAGTTGAGTTTAAACTATTTCTTCAAGTAATTCACAAATCTTTGTTTCCATCTTGTAACATGTGCTTGATTTGATTTCATAACGTCTTAATTAATATTGAATACCTTGGGGTTCTTTTCAAGTGAAATAAATGTGAAGAGTAAAAGATTTGAAGGCACTCTGGCCCCGGATCAGTTTTCTTTTTTAAATGAAGCAAACATCAGAGCTGCCACTAAGGGGCAGCCTAAATATATTTTTTAAAGTATCATGGCAGCCACTCTTAAAAGTCAGTCTGGTGATGTCACATCCCTGATTCCCCAAAAGGTACAAAAGCCTGGGGGACTCAAACAGACCCAAAGAAAATAAAAATACCAAAACCAGCTTTAAAACAGACACACAGTACAGTACAGTTACACGGCACCGAGACTAGTGGCACAATGAGATGGCAAATATTATACATGTGTCAAAAAAATAAATCAATATCTTCACTTAATGCATCGTCGGCATCAGCATAATTATCGTTAAACAACAAATCAACAATTCCACTCATCCTCTCCTTTCTTTTAGTCCACCGGTCTGAAAAGGGTCCTTCCTCTGAGGCCGAATCCAACTTTTTTGGCAGTGGGTGCAGCTTGAGGAACAGAGGAGGAGGTGGAGGAGGAGGAGGAGGAGGAGGAGGAGGGAGCAGTGGGGGGAAGGGTTGACGGCGGCAGGGTTGGCTGGCGAGACAGGAGCTCCTTGAACACCGAGTTCATCTGACGGCTGATCATGTCCTGAGAGAGCAGAAGAGGAGAAGCAAACAGCAGAGGAGGGAGACATGGAAGATAATGAACATCCCTGAAAACACCTCCCACTGAAAGATGTATATATAGATGCTGCGTTCAAGTACATCCACATCTCACACAATGATAGTCATTATCTTATAAAATTATCGTTTGTGTAACTTTCATATTTTAAAGGTGCTAGTTCAGATTCACAAAGTCACACAATAAGACTAAGACTAACAATAAAAATAAATCATGGAGGTAGAGGTAGACCACCATCTTCCGTGTTCTGTGAGGTAAAATAACACTTTTAATCAATGATTCTGGTGGCTTTGACGATAGCTAAATTAGCTAAACTAAAGGTGGCTAACAACCTTTTGGGGGCTAACTGTCAACTAAGTCATACATTAACTAGTAAGTAAGTACCACATACTACTACAAACTAATATTTAAGTATATACATTTGCTTAAGCTACATTTAAACAGCTTCAATATGAAAATCAAAAGAGCCAAACTAACTTGTTAAACTCTTACTTTTAAAGACCAAAGTGCAATCACATTATGTGTTGACCACAGGAAAGATCTCAGAACAGAAACAGTGTACTGATCCTTTGTTAGAAAGACTCATTAACAATGTTAAAATAAATGATGGACTTGTTATGGAAAGAGCCAAAGTTATATCCCTCCAATGTATCAACCACATTTTAAATATTTTCTTGAGATGTCTAATGCCCTTGTTTTTTCATTCTAACCCTAACCCTAACCCTAACCCTAACCCTAGCTCCACTTTCCTGGCAATGCTCTAACCTGCCTTACTGAATTCATAGTGAGTACTGTGGGGGAAACTTCTGTGTCGCAATGCAGTGGGAGTCACCGACTCATGAAGGAGACACGGGATGAGCAGGAGCTTTGATGTCAAACACTGATGGTTTATTTAGGAGCTTGGGCCGGAGAATTCACAAAACAAGTCACAGCAGCCACAGTCTGACTGCACGGGAGAGTTGCCACATCAATTCTGGAGCGCCTGTCTATTGCTAGACCTTTTAACTGGTTTCACAGAGAGTAATCAACATATTTTGAGAAGATAGCCTAAACAGCTGGGAACACTGAGTTACTTGCGTCTGACATCTATGGCCTCGAAGATTTCCCACCTTGGAGTCCACAAACACAGAGAAGGAAGTGTCCCAGTGTACCCACAACAATAAACCATCTGTGACCTAGAGTTGCCCGGTCATAGAAATGGGAACAACAACAAATGGCTGAATCAGCCCATTTCCTTAACCTCTTAAGCCCGAGGGTCCCCCCAGTGGACCCCTGCCACCGTTTTTTTTACGAGACTATGTCTCAGGGCTTCTTAACATTTATGAAACTATTAATGTTCCATACCCTTTTAACGGTAAGAAACTCAGCTAACTGACAATGTGAACCATTTGTAGCTAAAAGAAACACAAGAGTAATACCAAGCCTTTGAATTAGCATGGAGCGAAAAAATGCTAACTAATGCTAACGGACTTTTGCACAGCACTCACGGTAGAAATGCCCTTATTACTTATCGTAACTGCACAAACAAGATATCCGATTAAAGCTGAGACTCCACAGATTCCACACATGTAATATCATCACTGTAGGACCCCGAATTCCTGGAGCTATCAGCCAGAAAAGAGAAAGTAAACAACATCCGGTTTCAAAAATATTACAATAATTACGTCTTACCTTTTTTGATTTGTGATCAAAAGTTGTGTTCAACGGAATAAAAACGCCGCTCAAGGTTAATCCAATGTCTTTGTGTCACGTATACATTTTTACTGATAATCCATCATCATATTTATGGCAATATACTGGGTATAAAGTTTTGCCGTCCAGGCTTGTACTTTCAGATATGTTTAGTTTGCTTCTCTATTACGTTCGCAATGGTAATGTTTACGTGGATTTGGGAACTGCCCATTGATTCTATTGGATGTAATGGTTAAGAAAAAGGTGTAAATCACCCAAATCGACCAATGGGTTCCAGAGATATGGTCCTGCGTAAAGTATAAAGAATGCCAGCCAGCTTAAGTACATTACGCAGTAGACTTTACTTATTGTTTACTACGTAAGGAAGCAGGACCCAGAGCGCACGGAGCGGACAGCAGATAACGGAATTGCAGTTTTATTGCTTATAGATTATCAGAACATTTCAAAGGGGACACAGCCACATTGGATATTAACCTATGGATTAACTACATCATCGTTTTTATCGTTTTAATGCCATTGAAGACCAGTTTAGACCAGACAAAGAGGAAGGTGAGCCATGTTAGCCTAGCGCATTAGCGCTAGCGCCACTTGTTTTGATGTACGTTTTTGTTGATAACGTCGCGAGTTTGTATCTTTCAGTGTTGAGGTGGGCACCGTTAGATTCTGTGTCTTTACGATCATAAACAATGTGTTGGATGTGCAGCTAGGATAAGTAATAAGGGAGCTAGGAGTGCTTTTCGGTGCAGTAATAGGTTAGCATTTTTCGCTCGGGGCTAATTCAGAGGCTCACTGTTAGCATTGTGTGTTTTTTTTGAAAAAATAAATGAAAAAGATCAGTTAAATGAGTTTTTTCCCATTATATGGATATAAAATATTCATAGTTTATTAAATATTAAGGTTCCTTAGACGTTGTTTCCTGCAAATGATGCGATTTTGGGTCCGTGGGGCCTAAGAGTATGTTTTTATATTTGTTTAGGTAAGTTTCAGAAACCGGCTCGAGATACACTTTTTGTTATATTCCATGGAATGCTCTTAACATCCCGATAGCAATGAATATCTTAAGTGCTTTGACAACAAATCCATAAAAAAATGTCATCTGTAGAAGCCGTCCATCGGGGCACAAACTTATCTCGTGCCCTCATTGGTCATGTGCGCGTTCGTGTGTGTTGGAGGAGGGGCTCTATAAGGAAGTGGCAGATTTTCTCCGGTTGTGTATTTTCAAATTCTAGCGATCTCGAGCCGGTTTCTCAAACTTACCTACCCCACCTTTAAGGGAGTATAACAGACGTCAGGGTTGGTCATAGAAGAATTATTCCCTAACAAGTACCATAGGCACAGGTGTAACGTATGAGCTGTATGAGTCCAGGATGGTCTACAAACCTTGTCCACTGGTGGTCTGTCTGCCTGAACAAATGGAGGTCTATCTGGTGGTCTGAAGCTGCCCTGTCTCACAGTGTCCAAAGTGTGTCTGCGCTCCTGAGACCTAAAAGACAAAAGGTAACACAGGTTTGACACAATATATATCCAATCCAAAGTATCCAAATTTGCTCTGAAGCCAGTCATGATTTATGTTTCTACCACTATAAAGACCATTTCATATAATATCAGATCATGGCAATGGTCCAAATTCAATTCAAATACTCATTACAAACTCTTGGGAATGTTCCTATAAATGTGTAATGATGAGTTTGGTTATGTCTGTGTGTGCATTTCTTTGTTTGTCTGTCCCTGACTAAAACTTAGAAAAAGGCAATCAAGTTTTCACATAAAATAAAGAATGTTGAGATATCCCATGACATTTTCATACTCATAATTACGAGATAATAGCCTTGTGTGTATAGATAACATGGCACACGGAATGCATTAAGCTTCCTTGGATATGATGCATTGTTATTTTAAATATGGTATTATTGTGTATGGTTCTCTCTGTCATTTTCCTTATTGCTGAATGATATTATATACATGATATGTATCCCCTATATCTTGACATCATATCAGATCCCTTCATACAAGAGGCTTTAAATCACTATGAATTCGAGGGTTGAGTCCAGCACAGAGTACACACATCATACGTTACACACAAGGTGTAATTTCAGTCTTACACTGGCAGGTGTCGTGTGGCGGGAGAGGTTGGCTGCTTTCGATTGGGGCTCCCCTCACTTCCTCTCTGTCTCCCGGGCAACGAAGCACTGTCGCTGTTAACCCGCATCCTGTCGAGACAGCGAAACTTTATGTAACTGTGTGTCGTTTGCATTCATGTGCGAGAGTTTGTTCCTGTTTGTAACTGTGTGCAATAATGTGAAAGTGAGTATATTTGATCGTGTGTGTGTGTGTGTGAGTGTGTGTGTGTGCATTCGTTTTGCTGTCTACGTCTATTGTGTTTTTTGGTGTGAACTAACATTGCATAGTGCTTTCAAGTACGTGTCGGTACATATCTGTGTGTGTGTACCGAGTTGTGTTCTCCGTCTGTAGATCTTCTGCTGTCAGGTTTCCAGTGCTGCCTCCCCCTCCTCCCCCCTCCTCTCGTTTCCCTCGCTCTGACCTAAGAAATGAGAAGAAAAGAGAAGGATATATTAAGAACACATTTCACAAGTACAACTTTTTTTTTAAAGAATAAAGGTGACAAAAAAGTGTGGGAGGCGGCAGAAGCAGGATTTATTTCAAATGTTTACACAAACTGCACATTGTCTATACAACTACTGTAATTGTAACTGGATCTGCAGTTTAAGCACCAATACACACAATTGTGGAAAATAAAATGTGAGTGTTTATCCAGCGGTTCCAAAACAATTTGAAACCCTTTGTGTGTGTGTCATGGGGTCTGAGGTTAAGGACTTTCATTCAACGTAAATGTAGCGGCATTTATACGGAAGCCCTTAGAGACAAGTTTGTAAAAATGAAATTCTGGTGATCCATTTTCTATGTATATTTCTCTGATATAAAAGCTTTTGCAAGGATAATCTTTCAAATGGTTCTTTACCAAAACATTCATCTGTGGAACTGCTTGTAAAAAAGCTTTTGGCATGGGAATTGTATAGTTGTCAGGATCATTGTTTTGTAATGCTCAATTGTGTTTTCCTCAAGATAAGTTGTTGTGCCTCCATGCACTCTAAACCAAAGGTCCATATATTGTGTGAGTTATGTAACATTCTGTCCTGTTTAAACAGCAGAAACATATCCTAAAGAAACGTAGAAAGAATATCCTGTTGTGTGTTTTTCCACCTGTTCTTAAGTCAAACACATTAGAGTCTTTATCAGTTTTATGGTTCAACAGATTTAGATTTTTCTCACTGGCCTGTTAGGGCTTCCATACTTTACAATACAGTGCCTGATAAACTCAACTGACTGTAGTCCCGGAGGCTTCTACAATACATTATTGGCGCTAGTGTTATCACGATACCAACATTTTGGTTTCGATACCGATACCAAGTCAAGAATTGCGATTCCGATTCTTTTTCGATATTAAAAAAAGGGAAACAGTCTTAAATGTAATTATTGTGCTTTATTTCACACCAGAACCATAACACAAACTTTTAAACAATGAGAACAATAAATAAAATAAATGACAAGAATTCGTATTAAATAAAATTAAGCATAATCTCAAACAACTTTTTTGTTTTTCGCTTCTGGCGTCTTTTTTGTCAACAAGCCGAGGCGCAGCGGCAGTTGCACTCCCATTTGCAGCCATGCTTCTCGCTTTCTTACATGCTCTGGCAGCTAGCGCGTGCACGAGAGAGGGGAGGGACTTAGAGCGTGCTTGAGAGGGGAGGGACTGCAGGCACGGCTGCAGTGCAGGGAGTGGAAGCAGAGCGCTGAATACACACGGCTCTTATTAAAACGGCGCTTTCTCACTGGAGTACCTTTCCCCGTCATTCTGAAAGTACCGATACTAATGAAACGGAGGAATCGTATTGTTTTTAACGGCAGGGTATTGTGGTACCTTTCAAGTATCGGTACACCGTGCAACACTAATTGGCGCTAAGACTAAAATAAATGTCTCAAACTGGGAACGATGCCTACAGGATCCCTTCCAATATCCACTCCTGTCATAATAAAGAACATCGTTCTGGCTATGGATGGAGTTGTTGCCTGAATGGTTCTGATGTGGAAATGTCACTCACCCATCCAACACACTGATGTACTTGTGAGGGATGAGACCCTTAACCCCTCCCACTTCGCCTCTCCACCAATCACAGGAGGCCTTGCTCTGCAGGATGATCAGCTCTCCCTGCTTGAAGGACAGCTCTGCCGGAGATCTTGCTGCGTAGTCAAACATCGCCACTGCCTCCCATTCTGTACACACATATACAGTTACGACTCATTTTCACACATCTTATAAAGTGTGTGTTTCCAAAATGTGTGTGTGTGCTGTTTACTGTAAGTCCTCACCTTCTTCACTTGGCAGATGCTCGGTCTCCCCATCTCCCTCTTCTGTGATTGGTTCGCTGCAGACAGAAAGACAAAGGAAAGTCGGTGGTCACGCATTGTTCCTCTTTACACAGACCAACTGAAATACCACAGCAATCCTAACTTCTATAATCCTATTTCACATAATGCTCATACCGCTGCCAGATTGAACAAATGACCCTCAGAAAGTATATTATATCACTGATTCATGCAGAAAACAGAACATGTTAGTCAATTACCCAAAAGCGGACTTTATGGTGTAAGAGGTTGTCATGGACACTGTCGATAGGCCCGAGGCTCTTGTTCAGTTTTACTAAGCAATCAGCTTAATAGTATTAATCTGTTTTCACACAAAGGATTGCCAGTTGCACAGAAATTCCTTTGGCATGGCATACTATTCAGTTCGGAGAGGATGAGCCATGAAAGGGGGGCTAAGGGGCAAGCTGCTCTTCATGCTTGGAAGTCAGACAGAGTCTTAAACTATAACATTAGCAACAGATCCCAGGGGAGGCTGGGGAGAGGATATTAAGTTTAAACACGCCTACTGGAAGTCAATGTAATCACATGTTCAAGTTAAATAAGTTCCCTATTAAACCATATTGTACGGAATGCCGAAAGTGACCAAATGTTGAGAATCATCAAAAGGTTCTTCTCAAGCCAGTAAAATGGGTACAAATGATAAAATACTAGTTAGATAGTTAAAACAAGGTGTAATAGGAAATACAATGCTTTATACTTTCCCTTTGAGCTTAAAACCTGGTAAAAAAGCCCTTTTGTTCTCCTTTGCCACAATGAGATGCTAAATTCATACGCTAATAATACAATTAGTTTGCAAGCTTAAATGCTAAGCTTTAAAAAAAAAAAATGTATTCTCTATAAAATAATAGTTTCAATAGTGGCTGAAATTCATGAATACTTAAAAAAAATAGCATTAGCTAGCTAATATTATTAGCATTAATTTGACAGCTAAAATGCTAAGCTTTAAACAACATTTATCTTTTAGCCTCCATTTTATTTATTTGAAAAATAAATATTGATTGTTAATGTATTTAATTTATATTGGACTCATTCTTAATTTACTACAATTTGTCAGTTTTGGGGCTCCAATTACATATTGACTCCCTCCTAACTATCGCCGGTGATTGCTGGTCTCTCACCAGTACTCCTGCTCCAGAGTCATGTGCTTCTCGTAGACGGGGCCCGGCAGTTCTGATTGGCCGGGATAGATGATGTCATGTTCGAGGATCATGGTTTTGACGAGATCATTGATCTGTGGCTGCCTAGCAACAGCATCATCAGAATCCAATCCCCTCAGCAGGCTCGGCCCGAAACACACGGCCAGGTTATAGGGCTGCATCATGTTCTCATCGCTGTACTGAGACACACTGGGAACACACATGCACTTATTATGAATTAAGTACTTCTTATTATGAAGTTTTAGAGTAATAGAAGTGATAGAATATTGCACACTGGGTTACGTGAGCTTACTGATTGAGGAAAGCGAAAAGGTAGCGCATCACGACGAGGAGAGGTCGTGGGAACGTGGAGATAATCACTTTAATCTGGGTCGCTCTCTCCGTGACCCCCTCGATTTCTGATCATGACAGACAAGAGAGAGGAAAGAATTAAACTAATATGACAAGTTTTGATAGTTGCGGTTTCAGTGTCCCCATGCCTGCAGCAGTTAGGAACTGCACCACATGCATAAATGACTCAGAATTCAAACTTGATTAAATGTTGTGGCTAGTAAACTGCTGAGGTGCGGTGGCTAGGTCGATTGAGTACGCCACTTACAGGAGATGTTTAAGGGAAGTAAACAACCTGTAGGCGGGTTCACGACCCTGATAAGCTGTGCAAAATGTTTGGCAAACACAATTTGGCCTACAGGAATAACAAGGAGACGATGAGAGAGATCACAGCAGCAGCATCAACATGCACCAGCAGAAATAGTGGAGGATGCACTGCCTGGAATCAACAGTATACGTAACAGAAAATGGTCATACTTTGTGAGGGGAGCATCAGCAAAGTGGCAACCACTGTGTAATGCTACTACGCTACACGGCAACGCCCACCACCAACACACACACACACACACACACACACACACACACACACACACACACACACACACACACACACACACACACACACACACACACACACACACACACACACACACACACACACACACACACACACACACACACACACACACTATGGCAGATGCAAGTATCAGCGAGATCAGCAGCGCATTTACAACTTGAAGACATAACCACTATTTTCAATCTGTGGGGATAAAGGAAGCAAAAAATATTACGGTCAAATGTAAACTGTGTGCAGGACAGAAAGCATTGTCCACATCGAAATAACAGCAATGCCAATCTCCTGAAGCACCTAATGAATGTACATGTGGGGAGTTGTCTTTTCTCTTACGGTGCCACAGAACAACACAAAAACTTGTATTTGTATTGTTATTATTTTTAAAGTAAAGTAACTTGTTACTAGTTACTTTTATAATTTAGTAACTAATAAAGTAACTAGTTGCTTTTTTGAGACCAGTAACTATAACTATTACTAGTTACTTTTTAAAATAACTTGCCCAACACTGTATATATCACACAAAATGTTTGCTACTGTTTCCAATCCGTGTTTTACATGTGACAAAGTTGGATGCATAAGTGCAAAATTAAAATACTTATCCGTAATATATGTTTTCTTGCAATATTTTGTTATACTTTTCTATTATCATTTCATTAGAATTTATTTTTGATATCATAAATGTTTTGTTTACCTTTAATTTTTTTTGTTATAATTTGTTATTTTTGTATTACTTCCCTATGCTACCATATTAATTGCAATATTAGAGGCAATCATTTACATTCTTTGTACACGTTACATGTGTCATAGCAAGATCTGACAGATTGAAGTCTTATTTTAAAATTCTTACCTCAGAAAAAAAGGTGTCCTCAAATTGATATATTTGAACAATATATTTGCACATTCATGACTCATTAATGATGAGGTTTGCACACGTTCTCAATAGATGCTAGTAAAAGGGCATACATGAACTAAATAAACATTAGAGTTTATATATAGGGGACTTACGGACACACTCCAGCAGCTGAGGGTAGCTGTCGTACGGGAAGAGAGGAGGCTCAAGGTTTCTGAAGTAAAGCTTCAACACACCAGCAACTGAGTCCAGGTCACACTCACTGTCCGACAGAGGATCCTCTCCTACGGCGGGGGAGATGCAAAAACGTAACGTTAAGGAAAGCAGGAAGGTTACAGCAAAACGTTGTGGAGCACACTTATCATTTTTGCCGTACACATCCTAAAAATAAACATCATACGGAAACACAATTTTACACAATTTTCGATACAAATGTTCCATCTGTTATTAATGGTTTAAGGATATAAATAACGTATTGCTTTCTGTGAAAACTATAAAGTTGCACCATTTATGTTTTGGTTAGATCTACAAAGACTGTTTTAAATTCAAAATCAAAACTATAATTATTGCTTGCGGCTCTATGCCTCCGCCAAAATATCAAGTTGCCGATTAACTATGAGACATTTCTGTGAACTATTGTCATAATCAGCATGAATTCCTGAGATATGGCCGGAAACGTGTATTATGAAAGGCAGTTTGTCATTTGAAACCTTTTTGAAACCTAATTGGGTGAATTACTGATGTTTTGATGACTTGATACTAGTTTTGGCTTTTTTTTATTACCAAGGTATAGCCTACTGTTGGATGCATTCATTTCAATGAAAAAGTTAGAAGTGGATTAGAATCAGAGATTGGGTCGTTACTAAAAAAAAGTAATATATTACATATTACTTTTAAAAAAAAGTAATATATTACACTACTTCGTTACTCTCTACATAAAGTAACTCGTTACTTTACTCGTTACATTACTCGCAGGGCCGGCCCGCCCCTCCCTGCAAGCAGATCACGCAGACTGCTAACGTTTCAAATGTTCTCTTTAGTTCAGTTTCCATTGTCGCGTAAGACTAATCCAGATCCTGAATGTTTTCCTATCTGACCGTGGCTGTCCTCTGTCTCCTGCTATCTGTATATTTTGCGCAGTCTATCTCTGCTCACGCTATTGCGTCGGCGTGTTCTCCTGCGTGTTGGCCATGTGTTGCACTGGAACCAGACACCGCAAAGACTTCAGCCGAGCACGTACGAACTGCGCATGCGTGAGTGGCAATAACTCTCCTTACCAGCAGGCGGCGGTAGTGTGTATTCGTCATTCAAAACAGGCAACAACCGGAAAACAGAGAAGAAGAACAGACCACGTGATATAAACAAACAACAAATAGCTGTGCGTTAGCTTCACCTTAGCATGTGTTCTTTGCAGGTGTTTGTTGAGGTTTGATTATGACTGATTTTAGTAAGTAACGAAGTAACGCGTGTCGGGGCAATGTTAGTAACTGTAGTGTGATTACTGAATTATAAAAGTAGCGCGTCACACTACTCCTACCGACAAAAGTAATATTATTACAGTAACCACCCAACTCTGATTAGAATATTGTATTCAGTCTGAATACATTTTCTTTAAGAATGTAGCTCTTGAAGGCAGTTTGTCATTTCCACCTATTTTGTTGAAACACTGCTGTTTTGACTTTACTAATACATGAATTATTTGAGTTACGGCCGAAAAAAAGTTGTATGAATTTACAGTGACCTTGACCTTTGACCACCATCCCTAAGTCCAAGTGGACCTTTATGCCAAACACGAAGAAATAACCTCAAGTCGTTCATTAGAATTTGCATTCACAAAAATGTGATGATCGTATGGATGGACAGAATATATTTCATCCCGCAAAGATACTACATTTCCAAATCTCATACCTCTTTCAAATGCATCTCTGATGTGGTTAACTTCCCTCTGTGACCCAGGAACTCTGAATATCCCTTCATGGTGGAGGCCTGAGACACAGACACACACACGTTATATTATATAATGTGTTCATAGATGCATGATGCTCCATACAGGATAATACAGGGCTGCGCGCACACGCACGCACGCACGCACACACACACACACACACACACGAAGTACTTCCATCATCTCATCCCCAGTGTCCAAATCTCTCTCAGCATGGCTCATTGGTGTTCCATAGAAAGTGACTCACCGTGAAGGTTTATGAAACGAATACAGCTCTCAACCACCACAGGGATCTGCTGCCCCGAGCTCTGGAGAAGAGAGAGAGGCAGAAACACAGAGATGAGAGAAAATGGGGATTTGGATACAAAGAAAGAGGGGACAAGGATGACATGAGCCATACCAGGGAGAAAGGAAGATGCAGTGCAAGGGAAACAGTGAGTTACAGAGGAAGAGAGTTACACAGCTAAGGAATGAAACTAAGTGAGTTGTGTCATTGTATGTCGCTGCCAGGGGCGTAACTAGGATCTTTTAAGTACTAAGGTCATGAGCTCAAGACACTGAACCAAGTTTGGGCTTTCACATTTTTCAAAATGTTATGTATATTACTTCTGAACTGAACAAAATAGAAATGGTTTTTTCCATTAAACTTTCAAGGCGACTATTACTTAATTGTTGATGTTAAAAACAAAGAACTCTTGTAGAATTCTGATATAGGTCCCTCACCCACAAAACGAAAAAAATAAAAGTTGTTGTTTTACGAATAATTACTTGTTGGATCCAATGTTATGACCTTTGGACAGCACCCATTCCGGCTGGTATCAGCCCAATAAAGGGCTGTTATTATTGTTATCACCAAAATCGTAATAATTCAGACGGGGCAAACTACCCTTACACTGTTCGAAACTGTTTACATTTTAAACCCATAGCTTTGCTTTTACAAAGACTATTGTCTGAGTTCAAATATGCTAATACGTTAGGTAACATACACAATTCAAGTACGTAATGTATGGTATGTAAGTTGACTATTGTTTGCTAGTTGAAAATACCAACAGGTTCACCTGGTTTAGCACGGATGCTTCATCACATGACTTCCTACTGTATTCCCGTCATAACTACTACTGACACAGGTCGAATCTTAACATTATATCAAGGCTTTATAATGCTCGACTCTCGTTGGCCAACTTGGACATTAAGCGGACTCCTATAGCTTAATAGCACACTACTGGCGAGGACGCTCTGATTAAAGGAGTAAGTGCGGTCATATTAATCCACAAAAAATAGGTCCTGTCATATTATTGTCAACTGTGGCCAAAAACCCCACATTTGTCTTTGGTTTACCATCGGAAACACCATGAAATAAGTTTGGAATTGTTCTCTTTATATTTTTCGGAGACCACAAAACTTTGGATTCATGATGGCTAAATAGTATTGAACCTCCCTAGAGTGATCAGCTCACCAATGGATGATGACAACCTATCTAGCTATAAGGAGGATGTTTAAGGCATTAGCACCAAAAAAGATATTCTTACTATAACTGATAACATTGAAAGTGGGTGGCAAGAGACTAGCTAGCTGCCCTGGTCACTGCAGGAAAAAAGCCCAACGGCCTTTTTTAACAGAAGCAGTCACAGATGGGGTTTAGTACCTGAGTCCGAGACATTCTCCTTCTTCTTCTGCACCATGCCAAGCACAGTCAAGAGGAGACAGAAAAAAGCACAGATTAGGAAAAAGGCAGAGAAGAAAATAAGGGGAATAAAGATTTAGAAGCAGTGGGAAGAGGCGCACATAAGCACACACACTCTGAAAAGAGGAGCCGAGAGAGGAGGCAACAAAGAGGCCAGTGCATTTTAATCCCTTTCACAAGAGGAAGATATAAAAGGGAGGATTGAAAGGAGAGAAAAGCCAGCAATAAACTATAAGCATCACCATACACATGAAGGCAGCTGTGAGTACACTGGGGGGGATGGAATGTTAGTGTGTGCATGTGCTGTAAGAAGCCTCCGCCAATTCTTCTGCTTCAGTGTGACAGGATTTTCTAAATGGTTCCCTTTGGAGGGTTGAACAGCAGTACATCGCAGTGCAGCAAGCAAATATAAACGAAGTAAAACAGGGGGTGTATTTCAAAGGGATGTTTTTTCTTATTTGCATGTGTGTGTATGTGTGTGTTACCTGTATGTAGGTGACTATGTCTGTGGTGAAGAGTGTGTGGCAGAATTGGGAAACAGGCCTGGACTTCCGAACACGCACAGACCGAGCACATTGCGTTCTGGGAAATATAATGATGCCATGTGGATGTTAATACTCAAGATATCATTATGTCCCGCATTACAATTAGCCGTTAACATATACTTCACATTCCCCCCTTAAAAAAGATATTTATATACATAATAGAAAATTGCACAAAATTGTATTTTAGTTCAAATTCCGTTCATCTCTCCTCTGCTCCTTGTCCTCTGTGTTCTCTCCGTGTCTCTGTGCCTCTCTCAGTCATACTCTCTTTAATATTAGTAGTGTAAATACACTGTTTACCTGGAAGGGTCACTGTCAACAGCCTCCGCTGGAAAAAAAGGACAGAAAACAAGTTAAAGATTAAGGTGTAGTTTTTATTTTGCACAAAGTCTGTTAAATGGCCCTCAAGTGATCTCACTTGAGTTATCGTTGGTTTGCTGAAAAGACTTCAATTTTAGAAATGAAGAAAAATCAAGGTAGTGGGTCAAGGTTTCATTTGAAGCTACTAGCATAAAATAAAAAGGAAATATTCTGCTCATTTTCAGGTTCATATTTGTAATTGTTGCTTCTACTGTGAGCCCAGACTGTTCTGATTGGTTAGCTGGCCAGCTCTGTTGTGATTAGTTAACTGCATAGAGATATGTCGGAGATGTCCCGGCCCTTGGCCTATCACATATACTGTGTTGAAGCGCTAGCCAATTAAAAAACGGGTCTTACATAGTGATGTCACTAAGTCACGGAAGTAAACAAAGGAGTCCAATGGAGGCGTTTTAAGCAGGAAAGTGGGGGGGGGAGAGAAACTCCCTCTGGAGGTAACTTTGGATTTTCAGCCTTTGCAGAACATTTACATGCACACAAACCTATATAACACATTACAGGAAAGGGAAACCCCCTATTTCAATCTCTGATTAACTTCAATGAAATGAAACAGATATTTGTAGAAATGTGCCTTTAACTAGCCAACACAACTCTTTGGAATGAACCTTGATATGTGTTGATAGACATTAGGCTGTGGCTTAAGGAAATTGCCTTCCCATTATCTCTTACTGTAGCGAAAGAGTACCTTTCTGT
Organism: Pseudochaenichthys georgianus; assembly: GCF_902827115.2. Lineage (NCBI taxonomy): Eukaryota > Metazoa > Chordata > Actinopteri > Perciformes > Channichthyidae > Pseudochaenichthys > Pseudochaenichthys georgianus. The sequence continues at coordinate 34,999,894 of NC_047509.1, read as the reverse complement.
ATGGCATCATGTAGAAGGTCATGTTTGGCTTGGAGTTTGAAGGTAAGAGAACTGCTGATGAGGAAGTCCTTCACTTTCTAAGACAAAAAGTAAAAAGAAAGTCTGTTGAAATTCATGTAGCCATCATAACAGTCACAGTAAGCATAAAGGTAAAATATGTGCGATCTTACAGAATATAATTATCAGCAGTGAAAATTATATTTTGGTGTGGTGTGGTATCTTGAAAATAATTGTGCATTTACATTATCAGTCTGTATAATAACTTCACCTTTAAAAGTACCGTAATAGCAATATGTCCACCTCTAGCTCACTCACTGTAAAATAGTAGGTCTCTGTCTCCTGCTGATTGGCTCGACGCTTGGCAATGGTCAGCTTTTGGGCGGTGTTTCCTCCAGGGGGCTCGTGTGTTAGGGTGCTGAGCACGTCGGGGGAGGGGTTACAGTCGCTCTCACACATGTTGTCCAGTAGGGCTGTGAGGGTGGCTTTAAGTGTTTTACTAACCTGAGAAAGGGAAACAAAGATTGATTGGTTAATTCAGTTCTTTAAGATTACTTCGGTTTCCTTGAAATTACGTCAAAACAATTATTAATTTAGAGGGACAGCTAACTCCAATACTCCAAAGTCAAGGAACAGAAAGACGTTAGCATCGACTGATAAGCAAAACAATTGTGACGAGATGTAAACATTAATGACGTCCTCTTATTTTGTTCTTATATAGCTAGCTGAGGAGATGCACACTTCCTTCACATATGGTTTGCCGGATGTAGTTGAAAGTGTGAAACTTTTAATTATCTTAAGTAATCAGGTCATGATTTCTTGAAAGAGACATTAATGTTGAGTTTTAAAAAAAAACAGCAACTCACACTAAAACAAGAAGATAAAAAGAAGTGTAGATAATAGAATAATATTAATTTTTATTTTAGGGGGGAGTGTCCCTTTAAATTTAATTTCTTTAAATTGCATATTGTCATTCATTTACTTCCTATAGTGACTGATTGACAGTGCCTGGACAGATCATTAAAGAAACAGGCGGTGTGAGTTATTAGCTTACCTCCTCTGTTTCCAAGGTAACAGCAGCGAGTCGAGATTGAAGCTGCTGGAACCTGGTCTCCAGCTCGTACCTCACCTGGCTCTCCGCACTGACCTCGCACACCTGAAATACACAAATGAGATCAAATGTAAAAACATTACGAAGCATTGTCAAGCTCTTACCACCGGTATATTGTTTTTTTAAAACTCTGTTATGCTTTTATTTCAGGTTGACTTTAAAAACAAATACGAGTAGCAATTTTTGAGCACTATAAAATAATGCATTAAATAGGCAACAGGGTTTGTATGGAGTCATAATAGTGCCATACAAAAAAAATAATAGTGAAGAGGACTATATGAAATAATAAAGAAGTAAACAAAAAAAATATATAAAAAATAATCACCATACATTTAAATATTTGTTTAACATTTATTTATATATTTTTTTAAATATAAATGATTTTAATTCATTTTTAAATATTTATGTGATTTTTTTCTCACTTGCATTTTATTTACCACATTTACTGCATATGACTCATTTGATTTTAACATGGTATATATTTATTATGATGTATACAACAGAAAACCAAGGTGCACTAATTCCAGTGTTCCCCATTGGTCCTGAGTAAAGCCCCCCTCTGAAAGCTGCAGTGATTCCCCCTCCTCACCTGGTCTCCCTCATGTGGATGGTAGTTGAATTTGAATGGAAGGCAGAAGGCAGAGTCGTGTTGCTGTAGCAACCCATCTCTGTCTCCACCCTGGTCCAGGGACGTCACGGCGGCCTCCAGCTGCTTCAGCCCCGTCTCCTCCGTCTTCTGGATGCGCCACCTACTGGCCAGGTAGCACTTCATCACCCTCTCCACGGACAGGTGGAAACCCAAATCACAGCACTAAGGGTGGGAGGAAATGATGTATGGGGGCATTTAGGAGGAGGAAAGGGAGGAGGAAATGGTATGGAAGGGAGGAGGGAGAGAAAGACGTGTTGAACAGGCAATAATGCATCCAAACTACTCCACATGATATCTTTGCTTTTTCAGATAATAACAAGATGGAGATTCACAAAGATAGGGGAAAAAAACGGATTTATGTATATTTCTGATATTCAGTGTTGGTACTAACGCGTTACTTTGTGATGCGTTACTGTAACGCCGTTATTTTTGGCAGTAACTAGTAGGCTACTCTAACGCATTACTTTTTAAATTCAGTAACTTAGTTACCGTTACTACATGGTGCGTTACTCCGTTAGTTTTTTTATATAGTCAACAGCCAGTCGAACAGAGATGAGAACTGTACTTAAGTACAGTACTTGAGTAAATGTACTTAGATACTTCCTGTGTCACATGCGGAGACGGGCTGTGGGCGTGTTTGTGTTGTTTACTAACAAGACTATCATGGCGGCGGCGGAGCTCAAGTCTAGTTTCTCCACCTGGAGATATTCTCACTATTTCACTTTTGTCGAGCACAAAGAAAAGAAAGTTTCTGTTAAATGTAAGTTGTGTCCTGGCGGGTCAAAGAGCCTATCTACTGCCCAAACCAGTCATTCAAATCTCTTAAAACATCTGCAAAAACAACATGCTGGGACGAAGCTAGTAGCTAAGACCACAGAGACCCAGACTCATCCAACGCCACTCCACCTGCACCTAAGCAACAGCGGCTGGATTTTAACCAAGGGACTGCTAGCCAGGGAAAAGTCGATAAAGCCATTGCACGGTATGTTGTAGAACACATGCAGGCTATTGCTACAGTGGAGTCACCCGCTTTCAGGGAGCTAGTTAGCATGATAGCATGTCCGGACAGCACACAGCATATGGGACGGAACACTTTTTCCAACTACCTGGAGAAAGAATATACAAAAATGTAAAGCCAGCAAATATCGATGCTATCCAGATTGCATATAATGCATGTCAAGTTGATCAACAGATTGTATTATTCTCCAATGCAATAACAGTACTGAAATGAAGGCTATAAGGGCATTAATGGGAGCCCTTTTTTTAAGTAACTAAAACGTTACTTTTCAGAGTAACGCATTACTTTTTGGTGTAAGTAATCAGTAAAGTAACTGAGTTACTTTTGAAATGAAGTAACTAGTAATGGTAACTAGTTACTGGTTTTCAGTAACTAGCACAACACTGCTGATATTAGAGTTGTACATTTAAGAGAAAATAAATGCAAGAAATATCTCCTTTGTGTTAAATCCAATGGTGTATTGTAATTTAATTATGATCTACTGCCGGCATAATAGTGGCAGCATCTGTGGTGTGATAAGATGTATCCAATCTGGCAAAGTGGAGTCCTTTTGGTTCCTTGACAAGAAAAAGACACTACTTATCAGATTTTCTCTCCAATGTTTTATCTTTTGTATAATTTAACTCTTAGAATCTCAGATTATTTTCTATAAATGTAGTTCCCCACCCCTGGCTCCATAATTCCCATTTTGTATCATATGTTCCTTACGTCGATGAGAGTGCTGATGTCCTGCAGGTAGTACTTGTTCATGGCTGCATTGGATGCTGCCAGATTCAGCAGGTAGTCATTACGAGCCTTGGTACACTTCAGCTGATTCTCCTGCACTCTGCCATGCCTCTGCACGCACGCACGCACGCACGCACGCACGCACGCACACACACACACATACACACACACACACACACACACACACACACACACACACACACACACACACACACACACACACACACACACACACACACACAGAGAAGATAAGAACACAAAATGATGTGTTGATAAAAAGACAATATAGGTGCTCATCACCATGATTTGCTCACTCATATAAAACATATGCTTCAAGGATTACAGAATTTAAAGTTTATAGTCTCAAACCCACTGAGACAAAACAACAGGAACAGGAAATTATTCTCGACTTCCTGTGTCCTCACACACATCGCTGCCACAGGGGCCGTTTCAAGGAAATATTTCAAGGATAGTACGTCATCGAGTGCCACCGAAGGACTGTTCCAATCTCCAGCATACTTGGAATTCCACGAGGCCGCGTCCTTGGTTTGGGGGTAATTTCGAGGCTGCACATGGGTAGAATTTGCGTCCTTCAAATCCCCACAATGCTTTGCGCACGGACCAATTTCCCGTAATCTGTGGCGGAAAATGTAAGGCGGGGCCTCTCATATGACGCACACCTGCACACTTGTTAGCCTGTTCCACTCTTCGTTTTCCGATTGCCAGGAAGGATTCTTGCCTCGCTTCTGAAGCAAGTGACTCGGAAGACATGTGCTACCAAGCAAGCGTCCTCGACATTGAGAAACACCCACACTCACTTTCTCCATCAATCTCTCCATTTTCTTGACAGAGCTCCGCCTCTGGCCTCCTGATTGGCCGAGGCCGAGCTCAGCTGATTTTCCAGTGTGTCTCTCCTCCAACCGCTCGGCTTCCTTCAGTTTCCCCTCAGCTATCAGGCAGTCTGTGTGGTACTGGTTGTACGTCTTCAGAGCCTTCATTAGCACACAAAATATAAACTTCACGTCAGTGCATTGTTATATTATTTTGCATTATTAGATGCAAAGACCACCGTGTAAAATGCTCACCATCTGCATTTCAGTGGTGACCTTCAGCAGCTCATCCTGCATCTGGATACCAACTTCTTTGCTCTGCAACACACAAGGGTAGATTGTTTGTCAAGTGCCTATATTACATTACATTACATGTTACTTGTTAGACGCTTTTATCCAAAGCGACTTACATACTCAATACAAAAACGAATGCAATAAGCGCATTCACACACCAGAGTACTTTTCACCGTACTTTTCCCGTTAGTGCCTGGAATTTTGCGTTCACACCAAAAAGAGTACTTAGTTCCGAGAACTTTTACCCCCATTTGTAGTGCCTGCTAGAGAGGTGGTACTATCCTGGGGAGAAAAAAGTACCAATTTCGATTGGCTGGGCGGATTGGAAACCACGGCCATGGATGTATAATAAGAACTGGATACAGCGTGGGAGGCGGGGCCTCATTCATTCCTTTGAGAGTTGCTCATTGGCGCATGATGATAAAATGGCCCAACTTTTGAGAGAGCGAAACGTCACAGATTACCCGGCATGCCTGAGAAGTACCCGTATGTGCGCTCATAGCGCATGCGCAACTTTAACCAAAATGCTCAATTTGCGTACACGTAACAGCACCGCACGTTCATGACAGCATGGTAATGATTTGTTATTATGATGGATTTGATATTAACGAGGCAGCAGTTAGCGGCTAGCTAGTAATTATGCTAATGTCGACATCAATCGTTATGTACTTATATTACGCTGTAACAGGATCTATTGATATCCAAGCATATATATATATATATATATACTTATAATAATAAGTAATATTAACTTTATTTAATACAACATTTACGGTACAAGATTTAATCATACAGCCCATATAGTATGATAATGAATTACAGCAAACATGTGCAATATATCCATTATTACAGCTCCGTGGGATGGCAGTAAGACGATATGGGTCCTTTCTTATTGTGCATCCATGGGTAAAGATAAATGCAACTCACATTGGTTTCTCAAACAGCATCTCTGTAAACTACGTGTATTAAATTCACTGAATTTCACTCTCTGCCTTTAACGGCTCGTTGTAGCTCCAATAACTCCAGCCCCCACCCTTCCTGTGAGCACAGTGTGCTCTGATTGGTCGGGACACGTAACATGAACGTGCCGGGCGGCACGGTCCCGTGGATTAGATGCGCGTTCATAATGCAGAGGGAAATAACTCTCAGAATAACGTTATTAGCACATTATTACAACTTGAGGAACGAATGTTTTTAATAAGGGCTATACAAGTATTCATACTGGGTAGTTTATTTAGTTTAAAACAAATTATCCAACGATTTACAGACCACTCTTTCCCCATGTAAGTCAATGGGAAAAAGTGTTTCCGTGCCTGGCAACCAAACGGAAGTGTAGTACCGCCGTTTGGCCAGCACGAATATTTTCATCTGAGTCCGGCGCACTTCCTGGGGGCTTGACCACGGCCCGTAAAACTCTGAAAAGTTTTGTGAAACCGCCATTAGGCGCATTCACACTGCAGTACTTTTCCCACAAAGGTTCATGAGAACTTAGTTCATGAGAACTCTTTAGTTCTCATGAACTAAGTACAGATCGCGTTCACACCGGAATAAGTCCCTGGGGGTGGATTAGGCAAATGAACCCGCTGACGTCACTTCTTCTTCTTCTGCTTTGGGTTTACTGGCAGACCGCAAACCACTTCACGGCGTATACTGCCGCCCAAAGTCCCCGGCCCTAATGGAGTGGAGTACTTGACGGGCAGCCATGATAAGAACTGTTTGAATTCTCTAATTGCTCCCTTTAAAATGTCCTTTAACTCAGGATACACTGGATCATCTTTAATGAAAGGCTGTCTCACAATATTTGCGGTCGCAAAATGTAACTCGACACAATATCCAGGCGTTCGGAAACGGCTGATTGTGACAGACAAACGTGGATAACTGTAAGTTGAGATACACATTTATGCCGTAACTTGCCAAAATATTATGTTTTGAACTTTCAACACTATGTTAAACCAAAAAGTGGATAAACAGTAATTACTGTAAAATGAAGAAAGAAAGGTGTTTACTGAGTTAGGTGTTAATTTGCATCATAATTATGTCTCCAAGTGTAAGTGCAGTCATATTCTCTTAGCAAAGCAGTTCTATTTTCCTAAGTCCTGATGACATTTTCCTCAACCCTGTGACGTTTCACACAGAGTTTAAGGAAAAGTGGTTAGGAAAAGACATAACGGCTATTTTTTTTACAATTTGACTGCAACTGACCTTTATAATTAATCAAGTGTAACTACAATTGCCAGAGCTCAAAAGCTAACACTAGGCTATAAATGAACTACAACAGTCACTTGACCACCACCGCTGAGTAATTTCCCTGCCTTACATTTGATTACATTTAACTTCTTTGAACTCTGTAGTGTCATTTAGCCACTCGTTAGCAACTGACAATGAAATGAAAAGTAAATGCTTCAAAATCCTTGAGTTGGATAAGAACAAAACATTGAAATCTCTTAAGCTTGTATTACACCAACCTAATTTGACATCTAAGCAATCATTTAAAAGACTTATTCACTTACTTACTAACTGCCACAACTCCTTATTAAGAACTGAATATGATACATTAAATGTTACAATAGATAAGAAGAATGACAACTAGGTCTTGGATGTCTATTGTGTGTGTTCCTGTGTGTGTGTGTGACCTAACATCGAAGGTCTTCTCACCCGTTTGTGCAGGCGGTGTGTGTCCTCCGTACTGTGGGCCAGTGTCTGTGTGAGTGTGTTGCAGCAGGTGTCACCCAGCACTGCATGTTCCCGGCTCTCCAACCGAGTCTGAGTCAGCAGAACAGACCAGACCTGACACACAGACTGACCCCACTGCTCCTTCCTGAAGAAAACACACATCCATGCTCAGTGACAGACTCATGAAACACTTCACCTTACATGTACACTTAACCTGCACCCACATCTCCACACTTATGTAAATATATTTAACATGTTCATACAAATGCTCAACTTCTGACTGTGCTATCTTCATTAAATAGTTACTTTATCACTTTATTTTTACTGTATTATTATTTTAATTTGTATTTTATTTTAACTTTATTTTTACCTTGTGTAAATCCTGTTTTTCATTCTGACAATGTTGCTTCTATAAACGCCCGAATTTCCCCAAGGGGATACATAAAGTTCCATCTTATCTTATCTTATACTTAGGGAAGCCTAATGCACATGGGCGGTTCTAGGGGGGGACCAAACCTCAGGGAGAAAAATCGTATAAATAAAAAAGAAAATGTATCTTACACTTGACGTCATGATTTAGCTCTCGTACATAATGTCTGAAATTTCTACATAACATTAAGCTGTCTTTGGCTCTATTTCTGCTGTAACAACGTAAATGTCCCCTCTGTGAGACAAATAAAGGTTTTCTGATCTGAATGCTTACTTCTTAGTCTTGTGTGTGTATCGCTCAGTGAGTTTGTCGAGGGCGCGAGCGTATTCAGTCTCGATGTCGCCTCGGCGCCGCAGAAACTCTGAGAGGTCTGAGAGCTGCTGCTGTTTCACATCCACCTGAGAGTCCAAAATCTTGATCTGGTCTGTCAGCTGAGTGCGCAGGTCTGACACACACACACACACACACACACACACACACACACACACACACACACACACACACACACACACACACACACACACACACACACACACACACACACACACACACACACACACACAGTGTGATCTTTATTTTGTAAAAATATCCACCCCAATATATTTGGACATTTCCGTTTTTGTATATTTTTGTGTTTTGCCTTATACATTGTCATTTATTTACAGTATCAAGTGTTACACATCCCAGAAATCAGCACAACCTCAGCTAATGATATATGTATATCTATTATGTACATGTATATATATATATATATACACATGTACACATACATATATACTGTATATATATATATATATATATATATATATGTATGTATTATCATTGTATCAGAACTGATTAGAAGATTCTAACTTCTTCTGTTCATTAGTTATGCCCATTCTTTTGGGCAGTGTCCATGGGCGGAATTGTCATTTTTTTTGTCAAGACTACACATGATATATTAACCCAGTCTCACGGCATTTCGTGTTATAGTCACGAAATTAATTGAATCTATTGATTCGTGTTCACCAACACGATTTTCTCCTTTTTTTCATGTCACACAGAACGATTTTAAAAGCGATGTATTTCTATTGGTAGTGTGTTTCGTGCCTGCACCACATCTTTTTGTCCGGTCGGGTCTTGGAATACCAGAAGCTGTGTGGTTCATAAAAACATTTTCTTACTCAATATCTTACCCTAACCCTTTTATTTTAAATTGTATAATGTCAGAGTTTTTTTGCCGTCCACGAGGAAAATAAATGGGGCTCAGAGCCTCAGAATACTGAAATCTGTATTTGTTGTCATCTATTTTTCCTTCTAATTTGTTAATATTTGGTGCAGGCACGAAAGATACTACCAATAGAAATACATTGCTTCTAAAATTGTTCTGTGTCAGAATACTGAAATCTCATCATGTGTAGTTCCAGTCCACAATCACACATGGCATGCTGAGCAGATTCGTCTGAATTTTCATCAACATCGTCCACTTGAAAAATCAGCTCCAAAGCCTCAGCTGTAGTAAACTTCCTTGCCATACCTCAGTTTACTTTCAAAACACTAAAAGAACGTATTCCAACTTTTATTTTGTTTTTTCGTGCGTTTCGCTCCACTCCACCCAATGCAGTTTGGTTTTCGTGCTCACCACTCCACTGAGACAGCTAACTGTGTCTTTGTGGAAAAGGTTAAATGAATGTCGGACACGAGTCCATATGTAGGTGCTGTCTTCCTTGATCTCAGGAAGGCTTTTGACACTGTTGACCACCAAGTGCTCCTTACAAAGCTGACTCATTTCAATTTTTCGGCAGTTTCGATACATTGGTTTAAGTCTTACTTATCGAACAGAAAACAGTGTGTTTTCGTCAACGGAGCCAAATCGCCCTACCTTGTGAACCCTGTTGGGGTTCCACAAGGTTCCATTCTTGGACCATTACTGTTTTCACTGTACATTAATGACTTGCCTAATGTATGTCCTGAGTTGAATGTACAAATGTATGCCGATTATGCGGTCATCTTTGTACATGGGAAGAACACTGGCTGAACAACATTTGCTTACAGTTAAATGTAAAAAAAACAGTATGCATGATGTTCAGTAAACGACCAGTCAAAATCGAAGGATCCAACGTGTTTTTAAACGGAGCAGAAATAGAACTAGTCCCCCACTTCAAGTATCTTGGAGTCATATTGTACTTGAACTTTACTTTAAAGAAACATATCAAGAAAGTATCCAATACCAAATTCAACTTGCTAAATTTTTTCTTAACTGTCAATGCTGCAAAGTCATACCTCCACTGCATGATTCTATCCCACATTGAATACTGTTTTACAAACTGGTCGTTTGCTTGTGCCACAAACCTGAAACAAACAGAACAGCTGTACAAGAGAGCTATCAAGGTGTTTGACAGAAAGCCAAATTCATACCACCACCGTACCATCCTAGAAAATCACAATTTCTTGAGTTTTGACAATTTTAAGTCTTTTAAAAGTATGTGTTCTGTTTATAAATATTTACATGGACTGGCCCCCCTCCCTTAGGGGAATTCATCCACAAAAAAACACACTGGACGCTGCACTAGGTCAGAAACCAGAGGAGACTGTGAAGTCCACCATAGACGGACGACTTTTGGACAAAATGTCCTCTCCATTAAAGGCAGCTCATTGTGGAATAGCCTCCCAACTGAGATACGGGATTTTCCCACTCTCAATAGTTTTAAAGGTCAACTAAAAGAATGGTTGAGAAACAAACAGACGTGTAATCACCGCTAAATGCACTTTTATACAGGGGTATCTCCTCTTGCACTTTATGTAGCACTTTTATCTTATTATTTTATATGTCGTAGCTGCTACATTGTACTGCCATGTGGTTAATGCTTGTATGCTGCTCATGCTCTTTCTGCATATCATGTATTTATGTTTGCTATGTATATAAATGTCATGTTCTTATGTTGTATGTCACGGGACTACGGATGGAAATTAGCTCAAAGCTAAAATCCGGCTCATTTACACTTGTAACCATTATTTTTGTTTTAAAGTGTTCATCAATGTGCACTGTCCCGGTTCAAATAAACGATTAGAAAAAAATATATATTGCTGAATGAGACTCCATTTTACTTTATTTTTAAACATGTTATTCTAACTGAGTTATTTTGCTAACTGCAATATGTCAAATATGACCAAGCAGCATATTTGTGTTGTTATAAATTGTATGTTGCCGCAGACGTTCACTGATAGTCTGCAGCTGGATGAATGTGTAGAGCACTCATTCATGCATGAACGCACATGTGCTATCCTATATGCATTCATGCATGCAGGTGAGTGCAGCGGCACAAACAGACGTGCAATAAACGGGCACAGATGTACATGGAGACAAGCACAGGACACACACACCACCCACTTCGAATGATATCTGCCATTACATGGCCATTATCAGTGTCCTAGATATGTGTTAGAAGGGGGCTGCAACAACTACGAATAGGTACAGAACGCTGTTACCATCTATTGACATGGCTGCTCACTGGTAAGAGCATGAGGAGACAATGAAGTCCACTTAGGGCAGATAGGAGCATGGATGTAAAGCCAAAAGTAAATGTTGTTTTATTTTAACTGACGTAGCCAAAGCAAAGTGATGCAACATTATGTAATTCACGTGAAACTAGGCATGGGAATGTATCAATAATACCGATTTGATCAATCGATCAATCGTAAACAAAAAAGAGTAAATGGCTTTATTTAATTTTTCACTTCGTTATTATCAGCTATAGCGTTTGCATAAAACACAATTCATATAGGAAATAAAAGAAAATATATTTGTATTTAAACATTTGCTTGGGTTAAAAAAAATGGTGGTCTCTAATATCTATTTTACTGTTTACTGCTGTGAAAACACAAATTAGTATCTTAAACTAGCATTTCACCACTTCCTGTCTGTGAAAGTCAATGGTGATTTGAACAGGTTTGTGGTTAGAAGCCTGAAAAAAGGTCTGTAATTTACCAAAATCCAATGGGGAAATCCCATAGCTTTTTGCCGAGGGAGCCTTTGCGATGCTAACATCCATGTCAGCCTAAAGCACGTCATCACAATGTGTGGAACAAATGGGATGTGTCGCCTCAGACATTAGTTTGTCCTTATTTTATTATTTTACGCCATGGCTCCGGTCTGAAACTTACTGAAACATGAAACAACACACGTAGCTTCTCGATGGGAACCAGTTCTTGGTGACAATCTTTACGCCCCATGTAATGTAACGTGACAAATGTAGGCATACAGTACTTATGTTAATCCTAACCATTATCCTTCTTCTGAACCTAACAGATACTTTTGGTGCCTTTAACCTTACCTGCGTAAAGGTGAAACCTAACAATACTATTCCCCTTGACGTTGTGGATGTATTTTGCCCGCTACTCATTGGTTTTCCCTTCTACATCATTAGATTGGAAGTAAAAACAACTGATAATGTTAATGTAATGTACATTTATAATTGGGTGCACGCACATCCATAGTGGCTTACCTTTCATCTGCGAATCGTACTCGGCCAGACTTCCCTTCTCCCTCCTCAGCTTTACATGTGACGTCATCATCTTTGACCTCTTGACTCTTGCCCGTCAATGAGACTGTCCTTCCTGACCCCTGGTTGATCTCGCAGCCTCTAAGTATTGTTTCCTGAAAACTTTCAATCTCAGTTCCTGCTTCGGGTCTGTCGTCCTTGACCTTCCCTCCCTGACCCCTTGGCCTCGCTGCTCTACAGTTTCGTGCGGGGCATCAGTGTTGATGGGCTGCTCTCTGCGGGGATGCAAGTCTGGTCGATCTGCTCATGGAATCCCTTCGGTTTCAGATGTGAGTACTGATCCATAGATGAAGTGGCCTAAACAGCATACAGAGAGATACAAGAAGGGAGGGGAAGAGAGGATAACGGTGAGACAAGAATATGGATGACAAGAGGACAACAGGGAGCAAGAAAAGGAGATTTATAGAGGCCAGAATGTGAAAACGAGAGAGCCAGAGGACAAATGAGGCCAGGGCGACAAGACAGAAAGGGACAGTGACACCAGAGAAGGGAGATTTAATAGGAGGGACAGCGAAGGGTGGGGGGGGCAGAGCACAGAACGGACAGTAAGAGGGCAATGTGAGAAAGGCAGGATGAAGGATGGGGGATGGGAAGATGGGAGGTGATGAGTAACAGCATTAATGAAGGATGTTAAAAGGCCTCGAGGGTAAGCCACGTCCATAAAGGTAATGGTGAAATACACAAGCAAATGTCTCCAATGATTTTTTTCTTACACATGATGTACCAAGCTTTACAAATTAACTAAAGGAAAATGTTCAAAGATGAGTATCTAGATGCACAGTACGATGTAGACCATCAAGTATTCTACCTTTGGTTGACTTGCAATTTGTTGACGTATAACAATTTCGCACATTTGCTTTGTGGTTTACCATTGGTGGTGAAGCGAAACTTCACCAATTTCCTGCATCAAAGTCAATTTAATCAGCATGTACCAATTGGGTAAACAGTTGTATAATGTAACTTAAGGCTCGGAAATGGTTTGACAGACCTAGAAACCTAGAAGAATTCCCATAGTAATGTCATCAGGGGTGTCTCCATAGAAATCGGCTCAACATAGAGATATCTAAGTGTTACGGCTGCTGCCTTCCTGGTCGTCTTGATTGTGTTAAGCTGTGTTATATGCAAATGAGCTGTGCGGTTGCCCTGACGTCATTGGCTGCCATCTCCTGGTCCGCCCCCTGAAGATTGTGATTGGAGCACGCCGGGCACTCCAATCACACTGCACAGCCGGCGCACACCTACTGGAGATGACTACAAAGCCTGAGGACAATCATCACTCTGGAGGCTCTGTTGAGTGAACAGACGCCTCTCGCTAGTTTGTGTGCAAAGCTGTTAACAGTGGTTAACTCGTGTGGTCTGTGTTTGTCAGTATTGTTGTGATTAGATGTGCTTAGATTAGTTTAGTATTGTTTGACTATTGTCCTCTACCTTAGCTGTGTTTTATTACAGCCTTCCTTTGTTAGTTAGTACCACTTTGACAGTGAGGGTTTTAGTTACTATTTATTTTATTATCTATTTCTTTGTATGTAAACAGGCTCCCTTTTTAGAGTCCTCCCTTTGTTTGGTTGTTCATTTAAACTTGCGCCCTTGTGGCCACTTTGTTTGTTTCTGGCTGCCTGCCTGCCATTTTGTTTCACCCTGGTATAATAAAACCATTTATGATTATTACCAATTCCAATCTGGTGTATGTTGCTTTCCTCTTCTCCTGGTCGGGACGCAACACCAAGTCAATCGGATAATAATGTGGTGAGTCTATAGAGTAATGTTATGGCCACCAGTTTGAATTATTTCAACATTTTCTTTAGGCAGTTAGGTCTAAAAACCACAATACTTATCAGCCTCAGCCACTGTTGCCATGTAGAAGAAGCAATTAAATTGCACAATTTTGAGCTGTTGCAAATGTAAAATACTTCCCATTGACACAGTTGTTTTAAATCGTTAAAATGTAAACCGTAGTCAAATGAAATCATCCAAGCTGCAGATTGTATTTTCTCTGCTCGGTGATATAGGGGATGTTTCCTATACTATTTACACAGTCTTGTACCTGCAACTTTTTTCAAAGAACCAGATAATTTGTAACACTTTTGTTCATCTTTTGTGCTGATCGTGTGTTCAGACAGAAAGCCTGGTAGGCTACATTTTAAGTCGACAATACCATAAGAAAATAACTTACCAGCAGTAGCAAAATGCAAGTTAAAAAAAATCTGTGTGTTTCCCTGTGCTTATTTCATATATTTATAGATAGGGGAAGAAGAAGGAGAGTCTGGAGGGAAACCACAGAAAGCACCATCTCTGTGTGCTTGTGTTCAGCTCAGCCTTTGACTTAAGCTCACATTAGGCACACTCCCATAGACACGGCCGAAGCCTCTAGCTAACAGCTAACGTCTGAAGGGTTGGTAGTGAGTATATCAGGACAAAAAATGGAATGCCTAAAATAGAACTTCCACCTTCGCATCTATATTTGTCTTGGAAAACATTCAAACTTTGGGAATCAACTCAAAAGCATTGGTTGTTTACCTGGCAGGCAGGGTGTCATCTAAACAGGCATTATGGGAAGTGTAGGATCAAGCATTCATGGGACAAAACTAGGGAATACTGTATATCTCAGTTTCTATTGTGTTGTCTTTGAATGGTCAAAAAGACCATTCAAAGACAACACAATAGAAACTGAGATATCTGTCTCATGCAAGCCTTCAAGCTTTATGGAAATGCAATATTGAATCACTTTACTAGCCCTTTAAAGATAGTTTATGACTTGATTTAGTTGACTAAAATGTTGGATGCTGTTGAAAGAGTAGGATGACAAGGGAAATCAACATCTGGAGTTCTAAACAGTAGATTGCCAAGCTAGCGTACATTTAAAAGGTTAACCAAATTAGTCTCTACACGCTCATGACTAAATGCTAACAGCGCATTAGACACAGGCATTTGCATGGTTGTTAATTAGTCAGCGTTAACTGCACTGAGAAGATACGTTCACACACCCATTGTGTCTGTTTTTACATTTCAGACGCAGAGGCAATTCAAAGTGCTTTACAGTACATGATCATTATCACATAATAGTAAGACAACAGAAGAAACACAATACATAAACATAATGGAATAACAGATTCATAAAAACAATGCATAAATGAGATACAAAATAATTTAAAAACGACATTGTAAATACGGTAGGTGCTAAAAGAAGTTAAAAGGCTTCTGGGTAAGCAGCTGTAAAAAGTAGTGTTTTTAGCCTCGACTTAAAAGAACTTCTCTGAGGTCTTCAGCGTTGGTGAAGACCTCAGGTTTTCTGGAAGTTTATTCCATTTGTGGGGAGCATAAAAACTAACTCGTTCGGAGCCGGGGAACAATGAGTAAGCCCGCCCCCGATGATCTCAGAGCTCTGTGTGGCTCGTAACAGGGCAGCATGTCGGACATATATTGGGGTCTCAAACCATTTAATGCTTTATAAGTTAGCAATATAATTTTAAAAGCGTATCTGTAAGCTACTGGTAGCCAGTGCAGAGATCTGAGTACTGGGGTGGTGTGTTCTACTATTTTTGTTTTGGTCAGGACTCTGGCAGCGGCGTTCTGGATTAGTTGACGTTTTTTAACCGATTTCTTACAGAGACCTGTAAATACACTATTACAGTAATCAAGCCTGCTAAAAACAACTCGTTTTTCAAGGTCTTGTTGAGACATGAATGTTCTAAGTCTGGCTATGTTTTTCAGGTGATAGTATGCTGATTTAGTAATTGTATTAATGTGGGATTTGAAATTGAGGTCGGGGTCCAGAACTACGCCTAGATTTCTCACCTTCTCTGATGTATTTAGTAGTAGGGCTTCTAGTTTAGCGCTTACTTCAGCCCATTCCTTCCTTTTGGCACCAAATATAATTGTCTCTGTTTTGTTTTTGTTTAATTGTAGGAAATTGTTGCTCATCCAGCTACTGATTTGTTCCATGCAGTTGGTGAGGAATTGTAGTGGTCCATATAGTCGCCAGACTTTATTGTAATGTATAACTGAGTGTCATCTGCATAATTGTGGTACGACATTTTGTTTACTTTTAGGATCTGGGCTAGTGGAAGCGTGTATATGTTGAATAGAATTGGACCAAGAATCAACCCTTGGGGAACTCCTCAAGTCATTCCTGTTTGTTGCGACACAAAGAAGTCCCTGTCCTGCAGATAAGATTTGAACCAATGAAGTGCTTTGCCAGATAAACCAACACAGTTTTCTAGTCTGTCCAGTAATATTTTGTGGTCCACTGTATCAAAGGTGGCACTGAGGTCCAGCAGTACCAACATAGTGATTTGCCCCTTGTCTGTGTTTAAATACATGTCGTTTAAGACCCTCATAAGTGCGATCTCAGTGCTGTGATGGGCTCTGAATCCAGACTGGAGAGTATCAAAGCAGTTCTTTTGTGCCAAAAAAGAGTTGAGCTGATGGAAAACAGCTTTTTCTGTAATTGTACCCAAGAAGGGTAGGTTTGCAATTGGCCTATAATTCTGCATGATTGAGTTGTCTAGGTTTTGATAGGCTTCATTACTGCTGTTTTTAGTGCTTTTGGGAACTGTCCTAGAGGTGTTGACTATCTCTAGTAGCTCTGATGCCATGCAGTTAAAAAAAAAAATCAGGAAGCTTGTGGGAATACTATCTAAGCAGCAGGAGGAAGAACTTAAATGCAACACAATGTTTTCAAGGGCATTATGGCTGATGAGATCAAATTGTGTCTTGCGGATTATGTGTATTTTAAGAGGATGAATGGTTGCCATAGACCCCTTTCCTGAAATGGAGGCACTCACCCTTAATCTTATATTTTCAATTTTGGTTGTAAAAAATGATGCAAATGTGCATGACTCAGTAGAGAGGGGTTCAGGGGCAATTGGTATGCGGGGGCTTGATAGCCGGTCAACAGTTGAAAATAACACACGTGTGTTATTGCTGTTTTTGCTGATTATTTCAGAGAAAAAGGAGCGTCTTGCGTTCCGTAGTTCGAGATTACAACTATGAAGACTGTCCTTAAATATCTCAAAATGAATAACATTGTTCCTCAATCAGCCTCAAGCAACGTTTTGGGTTTGGTTAAAATCCCAAACAGTCACTCATTTCAGACACAGACACACTTTGTTGACGGTTTCAGAAAGAACTATTGAGTCGAGAGCGGCAGAGAGATTTTCAGAAAATGAGACCTTGAGGGCCCCAGAGGCCTTCATCAGTGCATGACCTTAATCTGCGCAGAACAAAGCAGGAGTAAATTATCTGAGGAAGAGAGAGGAGGGGATGTGAGAGATACAGCAAAAAAGACTAGGGAAAAACCATGATTGACTTAGAGGAGCAGGGGGAGGGGGGCAAAAGGGGCAGCGAGGGCAGAGAGACAGAGGTTATCTAGGAATTGCGTTTCGCACTTTAAGTCAAGGTCATTGAAAGAATGAGGTTGCAGAGTGGATATAAAGCAGATTAAGGATGAGAGGATGTGTGGTACAGTGCGATGGATCCTTGAGGGGATTTTCTGCTAATTTGCTCTGACGGAAAAGATGAGGCACGGAGCAGAAGTAATACAAGTGGGATATTGTGTTGGATAGTACGAGTGATACTGTCAGGGGATTTCCTGACATCGCCGAGAGCCAATCACACTGAGACGTTGACCCTGTTACTGTATGAAGTGTGGTCTTTTGAGTGTCTTGCAGGAGGTGAGATTTTAACCTATAGATAATACTGTGAAACTTACAATATACAAATACAATCTTTCTTTATATAACAACTTGTAGGTTTAAATATGCAAATTAAGCATTCTCTTATGAAATATGCACTAATGTGCATACTTTTAAAGAGAAGACATCTGAACTAGTAAATTCAGGTTCCAATTTCTTGGTCAAATGTTTTTACAAAAGGAATTTATTTTTCTTACTCTATCCATAGACAGACAATACTGTTAAAAGCAATGAAAACCAATGTTTCCACCATGTTTTTAGTAATAAAACGATTACATATTTCTTGTATTACACGTTTTTTCCCCCTTGTCTGAAAGAAGACATGTTAGGGAGGCAGAATACACATAATTGTGACCAGTTCATGAGAAATAATGAGTTTGCCTGTAGTGTCCCGCCTCAAATCCATACAGCTGCATTGTTTCTCAACAGCTGCCATATGAGTAAAAGATGGTCTCTGATCGCTGCAGATCCTGGGACAAAGCCAAGAAACGTAAAAAATACAACATATGGGTGTCAACTGGACTTTTGGCCAGATGATCTCACCTCCTGAAAAGTTGACTTTTGGGAAATAGGAGGTTTCAGCTGCGCTATAACGGCACGCAGAAGCGTTGGAAGTTCCATCCTTATCAGTCAGAATGATCACAGAAAAACTCGGTCAGCATGATAGTGTCAAACAAGATCTTATGCGAATCTGTGCTGTCAAACGTGCTCTACAGTATGTTAACTGCTCCATAGAGAAGTTAGAAAGAGTGTCTGTCTGCTTGTTATAACCATAAACAGGATTGGAAGGAGGTGCTTGTGGCAATGTATACTGCTGTTTGAAAGATTAGAATAAGAATTCATCGAATTTGGAAACTTAAAAGCTTAAAATTACTTTAAAACAATCATACAGGGAAAAAAAAGATATTTTAAGTACTAAGAGGGCATTCAGAGATGGCAGATATTGGCCTAAGACATCTCTATAGGTACAAGACTGCAACATTTCACACTATATATACGTTTCATAAATATTGTGCCTGTGGGTTTTAATACTACTTTTAAAAGAAACAAGCCGGGTCAAAAAACAAATCCTCTTTGGCAGAAATAAATATTATTTTTGTGTCTGCCCTGTGATCCACTCAACATTTCAAAGGATCCTTAGTTAGTCTATGCTACACTTTACCTCCAAACTTCATGGAAAACAGGCCAGTAGTTTTTCTGTTATTCTGCTGACAGAGCGACAAACCAAACCGAAAACAGAGCCTCCTTGGAGGGGAATATGATAGGGTGACGTGTTATCTTACGTCCAGGGTCTACTGTAGGTTCAGCAGCGACATGGGGGGTAATGGAATTAGCTGAAACTATCAGCAGATAGACCCTGTGCTGTGAAAGTCACGGCTTACAGCAGCTTCTGTTCTGCAGATCCCTCATGACCTGAAGTTGATTCATCACGAGACTGAACCATGTTATAGTAGAGCAACATCATCTGCCATGTCTTTTTTTGTTAAATGATGCTATTCGGTTGGAAATATCGTTTTTTTTTAAATATTTTGCAGATACTTCCAGTGGGAGATATGATAAAGTCTAGGCTAGTTTACTCATCTTGAGCAGTTTTGTTCCAATTGTGGAAATAGTTATATATAACTAGCTCTGTAAGAAAGTGTACATAGCTTTAACTTATCAGAAGCCACTGTGGCCATAAAATACAGTAGAAAAGGAACTGACTTAATCAAAATCAAAATCTAGGTTAGGTTTGCAAACATAAGCTACATAAGATACTATTCAAGCTAGACCACGCGGCAGCAAAAACCCGGACTAAGTTAAATTCAGAGACAGTGCACTTTTGCGGATAAATTCAACTTTAGATTTGTAAGAGGAAGGGAGTGCTATTTTCTTCCAAAAGTAGCATAGGCTTGCTTTAAATAAAATGAAAATCATTGACAGACATCAGACATTGCAAATCAGACCCTGAGTCTTTATTGGCTAACAAGCATGGTACTGCAAAACACTGAAGCCTATAAAGATGTCAGCTCCTTCATTGCTTGCTTAACTGCAACCAAGTTCTGGAAGTATTTCATACAGCTAGCCTGCTCTTCAACAGGTGGAGTGCCCCAATACTGGCTCTAGGCTGAAAGGTTCTATTAGAACACGTCATCTGATTCAGGCAGTTGCAAGGAAGCTATGTCCTAATGCAAACCCTGCAAGATTGGCTATGCAAAGCAGCAAAGAAAGTTGACGTTTTTTTTCTTGCCAGACTCTCTGTACACTCTTCTATATCCTTCCGAACTGCTGCTTGTGCAAACAGGAAACCATCACATAGTATGGAACCACAGTCTTTGCCTCTTGCACCATCTTTACCCCGTACCTGCGAATCTCACAGAGAGTTTTACGCAGGCGCTTCATTACAGCCAAAAAACTCAACACAGGGACGATAAGATTAATAAAACCAAGTGTGGCCATCAATCACTTGTTACGTTTAGAATTAAAGGGTGAGAATGAATTGTCTTCGGCAATTTAGCTAATGAAGTATATTTGACACATGCCTTTCAGATTCTGCCATGGGGCTAAATTGCAAAAGCACTGATGGCATGTTTGTATCAGGTAAGGCTGCGAAATTAAAGCCAAAGGGAGATAAATCATTTCCTTTGCCGTCTATGTTTCTCAGGTCCTGATGGTGGAGTTATTTGTAAAAGATCCTTTACAGGCAATGGTTGTGGAATGCATTGCTGTTCGACCTGGTGGAGAGCCTAAATGAGCAAAAAAGTGAAATGAAAACAGTTTTCAGACAGTCGGTGCACTGTGAGGCGGAGAGGCTGTCAGGTCGGCTACATCCGCCCTGCTGAGACCTCCACTCCTCCACCAGCAGCACATTCCCTGGAACCCTCCGAAGAGTCATTAGAGCTCAATGTGGTACTACCTCTCAAGTGTTGCTGTGCTACAGGTTCTTTGAGTGACGCTCAATTTCAGGTACTTAAGTCATTCCATTTTGTGCTACTCCACAACATTTCATCTGATGGCTTTTGTTACTTTGCAGGTCCAGGAATCATTGCATGTGCACGGTGAAATGCATGTATTTGGGAAGTAGGATCGTCTGGATCAATAAGATTTGGATGAATCTGTTTTCCTTACTTAAATGTAATCTAATTCTTTAATCAAAGTTTATTTTTTTAAGAATTCAAGGTAGCATGTGATGGGTCATTGCTACACATATGGTAATTTGGGGGTGTAAGTTTTGCGTTAAGTAAACATTGAAGCTAAACCAATTGCTTCAAAATACTTATAAAGAAATTAGTACAATTTCCATAACTGGATTAAATTACATATTATGTTTAGGCTTATACTGTTTCAAATTTGGAGGAACATGTCCTAGATAATGTGTATTGACATTCCCCTAACCCTAACCCTAACCCTAGCCCCCATCCGAAATAAGTCAATCTATCAGAATGAGCATCAATTCATGTGCCTTGTGCTAATACAGAAACAGAAGCACCTGAAATAGATCAATTGTGACATTATCCTCAGAAGTACAGAGAATTATCTTGTGATGTTTTTGTTCTTTGTGAATCAAAAAGTCGATTTATAGCAACTTCCTTCTTGGTGGTTTTGATGCAATGAAGGCGAGATGGTCAACCATCAGCCTTGTGTTTGTGGTCAGGTATTTGCATCTTTGAGCAGACTTGACTGGCAGCATTTTAAATGTACAACCTTTGAGCTGCATTTCAGTGATTAAAGTGTGTCATTGATTCTATTCTAAAGAACCTAGATCTTGCTGGGGTTGGATTGTCATCATTTTTGAGAAATTAAAAGATATTTTTTTATCTTAGTAATATATGTATATATGTTTCCATCACCCCTTGTTTCATATGTGTGTCTCTCTATTCAATGAATGATCTCAAAAGAGAATAAGTTAATGAGAAATAAGAAGGCGCACAGCATTAGCCTACCATTTTGAACTTGAACCAAAAACGATTATTAAGAAATTCTAAAACATTATAGTCAAAACTGTTAGTTATAGTTTAAGCTTTGTATGGTGTCATTATCGCACACAGTTGCGATACATTATAAATAAAAAACATCATAATCTTGCTATGCTTTCATCCAATAAATTGCCTGACCACCTTTATTAGCACCCATTGGTTATGGGTGCTAATTTCAAGATCTACTCCAATGCCATTTAGAATCCATTGTGAACTGGGAATTGCTTCTGGATTGAATCGTGAGACTAACAACCATACTATATGTGTAAGAAGCTGTACCTTATGCTGAAAGCGGACCTCCTTTTATGGTTAGGTAATCTAATACTCATAAAATAAAATACGAGATTTTTATCATTTATCTTAGTTTCTGTTGAAGAAACAAGGCTGCTCTATTACATTACCCTCACAATCTTTGTTGTTGCACTCAAGCACAAAGGACTTTGTGGATGCCTCTGAGAGAAGAGGTTGGCTGTTTGAGCCATTAGCTTATCTTCATTATATAATAACAGAATGTGAATTAGCTGTCAATGGTGGAAGCTGGCGTGGCGTGGGGTGGGGGGGATTACGGTTCCATGGCTCTCGTAGCACAGCCAGTGATAGAGGAGTTATCTTTACAAGAGGCTGTAAATCACCCCCATATGGTCAAGGCAATGTGGCAACACACACAATGTCATAATTACACAAGCATGTAAACACACACACACACACACACACACACCACACACACACACACACACACACACACAAACGCACACACACACACACACACACACTGAAAATGCTGCACACATATTACATAATTGATAACATCCATTTGTCCACTTAGAAACCCCCCCAGTGAATAGTGTGCCTTTAAACAAAACTATATATAAACACACATATAATACTTCATGCACACAATTTTATGCACACAATTTTACACACACACACACACACAAACACACACACACACACACACCACACCCACAACACACACACCAGGTTGTTTTGGATTCACATGCAGCCGTACATACCTCACTTTGTGCTCTTCCTCTGTCCCCTCACTATCTCTTCCTCCGCTCTCCTCCTCTCCTCTCACCATCCCCCTCGTTCTCTGTGTCACACAAAAATACACACGGAGAGAGGAGTCTGTTTTGAATCTGACAGATTTCTCTCCGCTCTGAACCCTCCTCCCTCTCTCTCTCTCTCTCTCTCCTCCTCTCTCTCTCTCTCTCTCTCTCTCCTCTCTCTCTCTCTCTCTCTCTCTCATTTCTCAGACAACTCAGAAACAGCCCTCCCTCTTTTCTTCTTCCCTCTCCTGCCAGAAATGCCGTCCCCCTTTCTCTCTCCTCCCATTCCCTCCCTCTCTGCCTCGTGAAGCCAACCCAAGCCCCGCCCCCTGCTCTCTTCCTCTCCTCTGGGCGGCTATAAATACTGCTGCTGCTATGAATACACTGCCTTTCTCCCTCAGCATCCCTCGCTCCCACTCCCCCCCCCTCTCCATCCATCTCCATCCCTCGACTACCCTCCCTCCCTGCCTCGCTTCAATCCCTTTCTCTCGCCAAATGTTTTCTGATGACCTTGTATTATTTGCCGTCACATGACAGCATCCTTTACCTCTCTCGTGCTGCAGCCGTTTCCTTGCACACATGCTATGGACATGGCATGTTTTCGAGCAGCTGCACACACCACACACACACACGCACACACACACACACACACACACACACACACACACACACACACACACACACACACACACACACACACACACGCACACACAGAGTGTAGACAGCAGGGCTTCCTGTCTGTTGTGCCGGATGCGGGCATTTTTTATTCCTTTTCAACAGCTGAGAAAAACACACTGATTAAGAGATGCAGCATCTACAGTGGATCACATTTCCCTTTACTCCTTCACAGACCAATCCCACTCGATGAGTCAATAATGGACGTATCATGTCATGTACTAAGCAATGAGACAACAATACATTTATTCTAGTAAAAAGCTGGATAAAGGATGAGGGATTTAATGCGTTTCTCTCAGCATCCTTCTTCCCTTCACTCCATGTTTTAGACGGCAATGTATCAAACATCGAGGTCGATTTATCATCCTGAATGCAGCATTGTAATGAATAAAAGATCAACTGTTTTGTTGTTTTCACTGCGTGTATTTCTCTATATACATTAAAGAGCCTCAACATTTAGTCGACTAATCCATTAGAGAATAGTAAGAGAAGTACAGGCTGCTTTGATGATTGAAAATGTATTAATCGGTAATTTTCCATGCAAAAAAGTAAGAAAATACAGTTTTTCAAACCATTAAATTACGAGATGTATTGGTTTCTCTGTTTAATACAATAATAAAGTGAACATCTTTTGCTTAAGGAGTGACAAAACAAGACATTGTAATGCATCACAATGGACTATGAGGAATTGGGTTTGACATTTCCCTCTATTTTCTGACATCTTTTGGAATAAACGAAGAATCAATAATGAAAATAATTGTGTTTTCCAACCCTACAGTAATAGTGACTTGTCAATCAGGGAGCTACACCCTAAAGCATACCTGGCTTTACCGTCTCATTTCAATCTAAATAGGTCCATAATTCACAAAACAAAACATCATACTTGAAAGAAGAAGACTTGAAATTAGAAATTGAGTTTATTAGTTGTAGCCCTATAGAAAAACACGTTATATATCCAATATGTCAGGCCGATGCACCTGCACATAAACAAACGCTGGACAGATACACATCGTACACTAACAGTACAGTAGGTAGGATGAACATTAGGCAGCATCATGTCTCTGCCTTCGCTCACTGCCAGCATTATTGCCTGGGAATGAGGTTACGAACATCTGGTGCAGGCGCATTATGTGCACCGAGGGTACACTTAAACAAAATCAAATCCTCGCCCGTAGCCTATACGGTATGTCACGGACGTAATTAATCCTTGGATTGCACCGGCGCGATATCTTCGTAAATAAAACCACAGAAACCGAGAGCAGACACAAAGAAGTCTAGCTGATTGTAAAGAGGGTATTTCCTGCAGCCCCTTTGATCTGGGTGATTATAGACTACCACAGGGTGCCTATGGGTTAGGGTTACCATATAAGGTAGCTGTGTGAGCCTGTTTATTGTCATGGCTTCAATTCAATTCAAAACCTTTATGTATCCAGGTGAAATCCCATTGAGATCAATGAACTCTTTTTCAAGCGAGACCTGCAGGCTTGCTTTCTTTTTTTTTTTTTTCATCAAGCTTACAAGATTTCGATATTGCTCTCAATTTTGTCACATGTAATCTTCATTATAACTTTAAGAAAAGGGGCTGCACCATTTTTTTATATTGTGAGAGCAATGTCAGTTTAAATATGCTCTATTATGCTTTTCGGAGTTTTCTCTTTCCCTTTTTTGTGCATGTCAAGGTCTGCAAAGGCTACTATCCAGTTCCTTCCAGACACTCCCCCCACTGTTTGAAACGCCTCGATTGGGCTCCTTTATTTACTTCCATAGTAGAATAGGGCCCCTTTAATGAGGGGGCGTTAAAGGGGCCAGTACATTATGGTCCTGCTTGCCAGGATAAGTTATTGGTTTGTGACTCTGTTTTTATGGTACTTTCTGTGTTCATTTCAATGTTTAGATTTGATGCATAAAAGATTATTGGAAATAGTTCTCTCCATATTGTGCATATTTTGGCATAATATAATTCGTTTTTTACATTTTCCTGTGTGAAGTCCATGGCAGAAGTAGAACGACAGAAAAAGTCGAAATATATTTTCAGTTAAATGATTTTATTTGCATTAATGGGGAAGCAGATGATAACGTTTTCTCCAAACTGTTTGATGCAAGAGGCAATTATGAGTCACCGGCTCAGAATCAGCATGACACTATGTGTGTGTGTGTGTGTGGTGTGTGTGTGTGTGTGTGTGTGTGTGTGTGTGTGTGTGTGTGTGTGTGTGTGTGTGTGTGTGTGTGTGTGTGTGTGTGTGTGTGTGTGTGTGTGTGTGTGTGTGTGTGTGTGTGTGTGTGTGTGTGTGTGTGTGTGTGTGTGTGTGTGTGTGTGTGTGTGATTAGGATTGGTGTGAATCAAGTATTGTGCCGCTGAAGGCCACATTGTATCTCTGTGTGTTCTGGAGAGGAAGTGCTGGTGCAGGTGTGTTTCAGAACCAATTCCTCTTCGCCTCTGTTCGCATCAGAGCCGCCTGCAGGTCCTCAGCGGTGTGTGTGTGTATCTTTAGAGAATGCGCGAGGGCTTTGTGCAGCTCCTCAGGGGCGATCATGTCGAGGCGCAGCAGAGAATCCACCAGCTGCGAGCGAGCGCTGCCGATGAATGAGTGCGACAAGAAAGGCGCGAGGCCCCCGCCGTTTTTCGTGTTGTAGAGAGGGACCCTGACCATCCCCAGAACCTGGACAGAGACAGAGTTGGTGAGGAACAGATCATGAGGTAAATGGCTCAGTCCCACTGGACGGAAAAGGACACATACCTCCTGTCCATGATCGGTTGCAGTGGATGCAGCCTCTTTCTCCACCTCCTTTATCTGCTCCTCCTCCATCTTCTTCACATAGAAGTGACTTATAAGACGGGAGGGGGAGGAGGGGGAGGAAGCAGGGGCATGGCAGCAGTCCACATGATCCTCTGCTGATATAGGAAGAGCAACGCCCAGCTCTTCCAACAACTCCCTGCTAAGCCCCGCCTCCAGAGTCTCCTCTGAAGGGTTAACATACCTGAGGTGTGGGACATGGGGTCAAGGGTCAGGATGAGATTAGAAAGTCAATAAACAATGTCAGCTGTATTGCTATCCAGAGACTCCTCGGTGCAATAAATCAAGCTGATTGAAAAGATAATTTAATTTTAAAACCCCAAACACAAGGACGTCTAATTAAAGGGGCCCTAACATTCCAGGTGCATATCAGTGTGTAGTGTATCTACTGTGACATGTCTCCATACTTTGATGTACAAAAAGCTCTTTATTTGGTGCTGCAGCACCTCTTTTCACCCTCTGTCTGAAACCAGAGCCCAGTCTGCTCTGATTGGTTATCTGGCTGGCTCTGTTGTGATTGGTCAACGGTTACTATCAAGACGCTGCCACGTTCAAGCAAAAAACGTATTCATTTTAAACACTATTCTAGTTTTGCATGTTTGCATGCTAATATTCATACTTATTACCACTAAACCCCCACAGCTGACACTGTTTGAGGTAAACGGTTAACAATGTACATTTGTTATACTTGGTGCAAACACAGTATAATAATACAATTAAAAAGTAAGACACTGTGTATGTATTGTGTAAGAATGGGACGGTGCTGCTTCTGACCATTCTTCATTTATTTTGCATATTTCTTCATAATTTTTCAGACATTTCTTCAGGTCTTGTTAAATAATTTCACTGTGTGGGTGAATCGTGCCTGAGCAATGTTGGCAGTGACTACTGTAAAATCACAGACACAAAGTGATAAATAGAAAGATGAATTAAGCAGAACCTGTCTGGCAGTTGCAGTTGTTTTTGTTCTTTATACTGCAAGATCAAGCACCTTGCAGAAGACAGTGTCATGCTCATCCAGACACAGTGAGTGCATGTTTGTTCAAGTTTACATCTTTTGATCTGTGAAGCAAACAAGAGATCTACAAAGCTAAGCTAAACATACCTGTGTGTGCACATAAAAGGATGAAACAAAAGCAGCACCAGGAAAGACTCACCCTCCAGGGAAACCCAGCAGACCGTCAAAGCGCATCTGCATCTGCGGTGGGAAGTGACAGAGGCTGTTATACACTCACACACTGATGCATGCACAAAGAGAGGCAGAGGTATTTTGTCAAAAGACACCCTGGTTTGGAGAAACATGCAAGGAGCTAAGCGGTGTGCTGCTGTAAAGGGGGGCAGCAGTACAACATTTCTCAGCCACCTAAAACATGTCATTATCGGATTGTGTATGTTATATGAATACTATGTATTTTATTGGTCCACCTTGCACCAGACTCCATTAACACAAACTGTTATTTAATGTTGCAGAACAAAGGACTTGCTACTCTAATGCTACATTCATCTTTTCTGAATATTTGGTTTTTACCCCATGTCAATTCTTGCATAAACTGACCCCCCCTGACAAAGTGACATATTTTATGGATATTTCATGTTTTTTTCTTTTCCCTAATAATTAACCTTTTTTTGTGCCATTTTGGTTGTCTTAGCTGCGTACTTTCTAAAGCAAGACAAGTCTGTTTACCAGAGGTAAGGCTTCTAGGTCTATACCCAGTGCTTGAATTGGGCCGGTACTCACCGGTACGCAGTACCGGGACTTCTGATTATTAACCATTTGCGTACCGTTACTTCTTACTGCGTACCGGCACCTCATGACGCATCTAGGTACGCATATTTGTTGTATGATTCCCCTGAGCTCCATCCTTTCCTGCTGAAAGATGCATGAGTGTACTCAGGGACGAGGAGTCATTTAACCAGCCGCCAGTAGGAGTCAGGCTTTAGCCATATCCGCTGCCTTTCATACTTTTTTTAAGTACAGTGAGCCTTTCTAAAATATACAGTAAAGAGACAAACCCACCAGCATTATAGGATATACCAGTGGTTCTCAAATGGGGGTACGCGGACCCCTAGGGGTACGTTGGGGTACTGCAGGGGGTACGTGAGATTTATTTTATGTTAATGAAAAAAAAAATAAGTAATGCATTTAAACAAACTACTAATAGTAGATTAACTACTTTCTTCGAAAGTTTACAGCAATTCTGGATAATAAAATGGGAAAAATAAACGGGGTGCTCTCTTTTCCTCTCTCTCTCCTGACAGCCCGTCAGTCTCGTGCAGCTCGCTGAACCTGTAATAAGTGACCCGACAGTAAAGAATACATATATTTATAACTAGTTTAGCTAGTTCCAGAGTAGATAAACTAGCTTAGTGTGTTAGGTCTAAGTCTTAGTGTATTTTGCTCCGCTCAACGGTCCGTCACAGCGGCGGAGCTGTGATCATGCAGAGCTGCGTGTTCTCCGTCAGCAGCAGCTGATCTCATCTCTGATCTCTCTCTCGCATCCGGTTAAACTTTACTCGCGTTTATATCCAAATCTATCAGATCTAGCTAGTTTTAGTTAATTATATGACTGCCTGCTGATCAAAGGACCTAAACAATAAGCGTTGCTTGGCAACGGCGTGTGGCCGCAAAGTATAGCGCAGCATTATGCATATGTTTATATGAGGGGTCAAAATCCCATGCTCATAACATGCTCATATATTTGTTTCTCTTCATTCCCATAGCCCCAAAATAAATAAATATACCAATTTTAGGAAAAGTAACAACGTTTGAGCAGTGTGGGTTTTATATTAACAGAGTTACACATACTGTATTTCAAAACGCGAAGTGTAATAACTGCAGAGGCCTTCCTGTCAGAATGACAAAGATCATCAGTGAAGCACAAGCCCATGTTTCTCACTAAATTGGTTTGCCATGAATTTAGAGATGGATTGTAAACATTTGAAATGTAGCATTTAAGTGTTTCTCAGTTAAAATGTTGTTGTTTTAATAAATCAGACACTGATTGTGCAGCGCTGTACCTCTTTATATAGGCATTTTTTACCTAACAAATTGTTTTTGCGCTGATCAGGGGGTAGGCTACTTGGCTGAATCTTTTTTTCAAAGGGGGTACATTGTTGAAAAAATGTTGAGAACCACTGGGATATACTATATGACCTGATGCAGGCACATGTATAGGCTACTACGTCATGTTCTCTATGAGAGCCCCGGACACCTCCCTGATTAGTCGTGGATAAACATGCAATTTCTGAACGTTACAGTAAATATTCTGTTTTTTAAAAAAAAACTTAAATGTGGGGTAGGTAATTTTGGAGAAACCAGCTGGAGTGCGCTAGAATTTGAAAATACACAGCCGGAGAAAATCTGCCACTTCCTTCCAGAGCCCCTCCTCCAACACACACGAATGCGCACATGACCAATGAGGGCACGAGATAAGTTTGTGCCCCGATGGAAGGCTGACAGGCAGGTAGGCCATCCAGTTACTTTAGCCGGGCCGGCTCAGATGATTGGTCGTGCTTTTTACAGCGCTACGGCTTCCACAGATGACATTTTTTTATGGATTTTTTGTCAAAGCACTTAAGATATTCATTGCTATCGGGATGTTAAGAGCATTCCATGCAATATAACAAAAAGTGTATCTCGAGCCGGTTTCTCAAACTTACCTACCCCACCTTTAATATATATATATATATATATATATATATATCTTTATATGTAAAAATATATATTTATATATAAAAATGTTGGTTTCTTTACAGATATTAATGAATGACTGAGAAAAAGGCAAACTGTATTTATTTTGTATATTTTTCTCACACCCCTTGTGACCCCACCATGATCTCCAGGTTTGGAACCAGTGTTTTAAGTTAATATAAAGATCACCAAAGTCACACAATAACTCAGACAAATGAACCAATTGAGGCAGGGTGAGACCAGCGACTCCAGTGTTCCTACAAATCAAAATGACTCTTTTTGTAAATGGAAAAAATAAAACAGAGAACACTGACTATGGATAAGTGTGTCATATAAGCCCCTATCCAACACTTCAAACTATCCACACACACACACACACACACACACACACACACACACACACACACACACACACACACACACACACACACACACACACACACACACACACACACACACACACACACACACACACACGCACACACACACACACACACACACACACGCGCTTTTCCTCACCAGTATGATATGTCTGATTGGAATTCTCCCAAACAGCTGAGTTTTCGTGTCACAGTAGAGCATCACGTGACACGCATGCCTGCAGCCTGAGCACGCCAACGCCCCAGCTCTGGACAGCTTTCCACTCGCCATCTACAAGTTCACACAGAAACACAGAGCAGAATTACAGTCACAGTTCACTGCTCAATGATCATTATGCATGGCTGCCGCCTGTAATGTGCTGCCAATGTGACATCATCCAAGTACCCGCTCCCCCCTCCATCGTTTGCTAACCTGACTGAAACTGGTTAGCTAAAAGGGCTGTAGGTTTATATGCAGAAAAGCGTATGCCTTATGGAATGCTATCAATGCTATGAAGCAGAACCAGGAAGCTAACAGGGAAATCTTTGTGCCTTTTGTTAAAACAGCTTTGGCTCCCTCTGCTGGTGTGGAGGTGTGTATCAACTGCAAGTTTCAAATGTTGTTTTTAGTCACTGTGTATCTTCGTCTCATAGACTTCGAAACAATTCTATATTTTCACAGAATGGCAATCACAATAATGCTTTTTTATAAAGCAATCAGGTAATCCAAAAATATATGTTATACTTTCTACAGATTTCCTTTTTTTTCTCAACTTTTTAGCACTCAACATATGTACTGTTGAATGAATGCCATTTTTATTTTTATTTATTGAGTCAGGCACAATGAGTTTACATTTATACAGTCAATATTGTTTTCCCAATACCACGTCCAAGGCCTCAGCAAGGTGTTTGAAAATGTTTGTCCAGTATCCTTGTAGGCGAGGACAAGACCAAAACATATGAGTCATGTTTGCTGGTGAAGTATGACATCTGTTACAGCTATCCGTGACATTTGGGTATATTTTGGAGAGTTTAGAGTTGGTGTAATAGATACGGTGGACAACTTTTAGTTGTATAAGATTGAGCCTGGCACAGGACGTACTATTGTTCACTCTCGTTAATGCGCCATCCCAGACCTCATCATCTATTGCTTGGAATAGTTCCTCTTCCCAATCTTGTTTGATTTTACCAAGCGATGTTTCTGTGAGACGGGAGACGGAATTGTAAATTCTTGAAATCAAACCATTTTCGGTTGTTAGAGTGTCCAGAATTGAGTCAATTATTGAATCCGGAGGGATAATGGGGAAGGAAGGGTTGTTTAGTTTAACCCAGTTACGGACCTGGAAGTAGCGAAATAGATGAGTGCCTTGAAGGCAAAATGTGTCAGAGAGTTGGCTAAAGCTAGCGAAAACATTGTTAATGTAAAGGTCCCTTACTCTGATAAGACCTAATCTCTGCCACATAGAGAAGGCCCCATCAGTGTAAGGGGGGAGAAAGAGATGATTGTTGCGAATGGGACTATGAATAGAGGATCCACAAAGTCCATGAGCCTTTCTGAATTGGGACCATATTCTTAGGGTGGAAACAACAATCGGGTTATTCGAGTATTGAGTTGGCCGGCTGGGTAAGCAAAGCCAAAAGTGAGGTATTAGGACAGGATTTGGCTTCAAGTTCACACCAACTCAATGTTGGTTCCTTAGTCCATACAATTATTTTGTGGATATTGGCTGCCTAATAGCAGTGTTGGTGTCACGATTCTCAGGTTATGTCACGTTTGTAGTTTTGTCTGTGTTGGTGTTTTTCTTGTCTTTGGGTTTCCTGTTTTATTGTGTAAAGTGTTCACCCCCGTTTCCTGCCTGTCTGCTTTCTGTCTGTTTCCCTCCCTGATTACCCGATTGTGTTCACCTGTTGTCCTTGTGTTTCTCCTCCCCTGTCCAGCTGTGTCTTGTTCTGTGATTACCCTTCTGTGTATTTAGTCTAGTCTTCCCCTGTGTTCCATGTCGGTTCATTGTTTTCCCTCCATGTTATTCCACGGTCTGTGTTCCTTGTGCTGCTTTGGATATTTTGGATTCTGCCTTGTTTTTGCCACAGCTTTATTATTGAATAAAGCTAGCTTTTCGTTATTCTGCTTTTGAGTCCTACCTGCTTCACCCATTCGTAACAGAATGAACCGACCAGATTTGGACTCAGCAGATTTTAATGTTTTGGCTCCACAGGCGGAATGTCTTGGGTACTCTCTGGAGTACATTTTTTACACCTGGAAGAACGCCTCATCTAGACGGGGTAAAGAGGCTGCTTTGAAGGAGGCACGCCGGGAGGTTGCTCGCAAGCCCTGGCTCAGGAGCTTGTTGCCTGAGTGGCTACAAACCTTTACAAGTAGCCCTGAAGAATTGTCACAAGCTTATAACCCTTTCCTGGGATCCGACTACTGTCCTGTTGAAGGTCCACAGAGTCTCCAAAAAGCCTCTAGGAGATGCAGGGCCAGGATTCCAGCCCGTGCTCCAACAGCCATGATCCCGGCTTCAGTTCCGGTTTCCACAGCCATGGATCCATGCACCAGTACCGGCCCGCAGAGCTATGTTTCCTTGCTCGATTACCTGGCCCACACAGCCATGGTCCAGGCCTCTGTTCCGGTTCCAGCGGCTCCAGTTCCAACCTCAGACCTTTTCTCAGGAACCCGTCTGGCGTTTGGAGGTCCACGGAGCCTCCAAAAGGTCTCTGGAAGATGCAAGGCCAGGATTCCAGCCCGTACTCCAGCGGCTCCGGCTCCGGTGCCGGTCCCAGCAGCCATGGTTCCGGCCCCAGTCCTGGTCCCAGCTGCCATAGTCCCTCCTCAGGTCACTTTCCTAGTCCCTTCTCTAGTCCCTTCTCCAGTCCCACCTTTAGTCACTTCTCTAGTCCCATCTCTAGTCCCTACTCAAGTCCCTTCCCAAGTCCCTTCTCTAGTCCCTTCTCTAGTCCCATCTCCAGTTCCCTCTCGAGTCCCCTCTCGAGTCCCCTCTCCAGTCCCCTCTCGAGTCCCCTCTCGAGTCACCTCTCGAGTTCCATCTCTAGTCCCTACTCAAGTCCCGCCTCTAGTCAATTCCCTAGTCCCATCTCTAGTCCCTCCTCTAGTCACTTCTCGAGTCCCCTCTCGAGTTCCCTCTCGAGGTCCCTGCTCTAATCCCTCCTTTAGTCCCTCCTTTAGTCCCCTCTCTAGTCCCTCCTCGAGTCCCCTCTCTAGTTCCCCTCTCAAGTCCCCTCTCGAGTCCCCTCCTCTAGTTCCTCCTCTAGTCCCTCCTCTTGTTCCTCCTCTAGTCTCTCCTCTAGTCCCCTCTGGAATTCCGTCTCTAGTTCCCCTCTCGAGTCACGTCTCAAGTCCCTACCCAATGTCCTGGTCTGTTGGAGGTTCCGCTGGGGGTCCTGCCAACTCCATGTCCTGTCCCGTTGGAGGCCCCATCGACTACTCTCCTGCCGGGGGTCCTGCCAACCCTTTGTCCCGTCCCGTCTAGACGGGGGTAAAGAGTCTGCTTTGAAGGAGGCACGCCGGGAGGTTGCTCGCAAGCCCTGGCTCAGGAGCTTGTTGCCTGAGTGGCTACAAACCTTTACAAGTAGCCCTGAAGAATTGTCACAAGCTTATAACCCTTTCCTGGGATCCGACTACTGTCCTGTTGAAGGTCCACAGAGTCTCCAAAAAGCCTCTAGGAGACGCAGGGCCAGGATTCCAGCCCGTGCTCCAACAGCCATGATTCCGGCCCCAGTCCTGGTCCCAGCTGCCATAGTCCCTCCTCAGGTCACTTTCCTAGTCCCTTCTCTAGTCCCTTCTCCAGTCACTTCTCTAGTCACTTCTCTAGTCCCTACTCAAGTCCCTTCCCAAGTCCCTTCTCTAGTCCCTTCTCTAGTCCCATCTCGAGTCCCCTCTCGAGTCACCTCTCGAGTTCCATCTCTAGTCACCTCTCGAGTTCCATCTCTAGTCCCTACTCAAGTCCCGCCTCTAGTCAATTCCCTAGTCCCATCTCTAGTCCCTCCTCTAGTCACTTCTCGAGTTCCCTCTCGAGGTCCCTGCTCGAATCCCTCCTCTAGTCCCTCCTCGAGTCCCCTCTCTAGTTCCCCTCTCAAGTCCCCTCTCGAGTCCCCTCCTCTAGTTCCTCCTCTAGTCTCTCCTCTAGTCCCCTCTCGAGTTCCATCTCTAGTCCCTACTCAAGTCCCGCCTCTAGTCAATTCCCTAGTCCCATCTCTAGTCCCTCCTCTAGTCACTTCTCGAGTTCCCTCTCGAGGTCCCTGCTCTAATCCCTCCTTTAGTCCCTCCTTTTGTCCCTCCTCTAGTCCCCTCTCTAGTCCCTCCTCGAGTCCCCTCCTCTAGTTCCTCCTCTAGTCCCTCCTCTTGTTCCTCCTCTAGTCTCTCCTCTAGTCCCCTCTGGAATTCCGTCTCTAGTTCCCCTCTCGAGTCACGTCTCAAGTCCCTACCCAATGTCCTGGTCTGTTGGAGGTTCCGCTGGGGGTCCTGCCAACTCCATGTCCTGTCCCGTTGGAGGCCCCGTCGACTACTCTTCTGCCGGGGGTCCTACCAATCGTATGTCTGTCCCGTTGGAGGTCCCGCCGTCTACTCTCCTGCCGGGGGTCCTGCCAGCTCCTTGTCCCATCTCGTTGGAGGTCCCGCCGTCTACTCTCCTGCCGGGGGTCCTGCCAGCTCCTTGTCCTGTCTCGTTGGAGGTCCCGCCGTCTACTCTCCTGCCGGGGGTCCTGCCAATCCTATGTCCTGTGCCGTTGGAGGCCCCGCCGACTACTCTCCTGCCGGGGGTCCTGCCAACCCTTTGTCCCGTCCCGTTGGAGGTCCCGCCGTCTGCTCTCCTGCCGGGGGTCCTGCCAGCTCCTTGTCCCATCTCGTTGGAGGTCCCACCGACTGCTCTCCTGCCGGGGGTCCTGCCAACCCTTTGTCCTGTGCCGTTGGAGGCCCCGCCGACTGCTCTTCTGCCGGGGGTCCTGCCAGCTCCTTGTCCCATCTCGTTGGAGGTCCCAGCGACTGCTCTCCTGCCGGGGGTCCTGCCAACCCTTTGTCCTGTGCCGTTGGAGGCCCCGCCGACTGCTCTTCTGCCGGGGGTCCTGCCAGCTCCTTGTCCTGTCCCGTTGGAGGTCCCGCCGACTACTCTCCTGCCGGGGGTCCTGCCAACTACTCTTCTGCCGGGGGTCCTGCCAACCCTTTGTCCTGTGCCGTTGGAGGCCCCGCCGACTGCTCTTCTGCCGGGGGTCCTGCCAGCTCCTTGTCCTGTGCCGTTGGAGGTCCCGCCGACTGCTCTCCTGCCGGGGGTCCTGCCAATCCTATGTCCTGTTCCTCTGGGGGTCCCGCCGACAACTCTTCTGCCGGGGGTTCTGCCAACCCTCCATTCCGTTGGAGGCCCCACCATCACCTGTCTCACCGGGGGTCCTGCCAACTACTGGTCCTCTTCCGTGGGGGCTCCTGCCGAAGCCTGTCCCACTGGCTCCGGTTCCTGTTCGGCCGACACCGGGTCCTGCCCGGCCTCCGGAGCTGTCTGGTCTTTGCCCTCGAGCCGGGCCCCCTGAGAGCCGCGGTCTTCTCCCTCGAGCCCGGCCCCTTGAGTGCCGCGGTCTTCGACCTCGCGCCCGGCCCCTTGAGTGCCGCGGTCTTCGTACTCGCGCCCGGCCCCCTGACTCTTCCTGCTGCTGCTTTTGCCCTCATGCACGGCCCCCTGAGTTTGCCCGCTGTGGCCTTCGCCCCTTTTTGAACTTTGCCTTGCCCCCGGGCCTTCCGCCCGAGACCCCGTCCTTGGTCTCTGCCTTGCTCCCGGGCCTTCCGCCCGAGACCCCCTCCTTGGTCTCTGCCTTTCCCCCGGGCCGTCCGCCCGAGACCCGTCCTCCAGACCCCCTCCACCCACCCTTTCTTGGCCCTAGTTATGTGTCCTCCCTCCGGTCCCCCTCCACCCACCCTGCGGGACCTTTTTTTGGGACGTCTGGGATCCGTCCCTTGAGGGGGGGGTTCTGTCACGATTCTCAGGTTATGTCACGTTTGTAGTTTTGTCTGTGTTGGTGTTTTTCTTGTCTTTGGGTTTCCTGTTTTATTGTGTAAAGTGTTCACCCCCGTTTCCTGCCTGTCTGCTTTCTGTCTGTTTCCCTCCCTGATTACCCGATTGTGTTCACCTGTTGTCCTTGTGTTTCTCCTCCCCTGTCCAGCTGTTTCTTGTTCTGTGATTACCCTTCTGTGTATTTAGTCTAGTCTTCCTCTGTGTTCCATGTCGGTTCATTGTTTTCCCTCCATGTTATTCCACGGTCTGTGTTCCTTGTGCTGCTTTGGATATTTTGGATTCTGCCTTGTATTTGCCACAGCTTTATTATTTAATAAAGCTCGCTTTTCGTTATTCTGCTTTTGAGTCCTACCTGCTTCACCCATTCGTAACAGTTGGGACTGTAACGCCGTTATTTTTGGCAGTAACTAGTACTCTAACGCATTACTTTTTAAATGCAGTAACTCAGTTACCACATGGTGCGTTACTCCGTTACTGCGTTAGTTTTTTATATAGTCAACAGCCAGGTGAACAGAGATGATAACTGTACTTAAGTACAGTACTTGAGTAAATGTACTTAAATACTTCCTGTGTCACATGCGGAGACGGGCTGTGGGCGTGTTTGTGTTGTTTACTAACAAGACTATCATGGCGGCGGCGGAGCTCAAGTCTAGTTTCTCCACCTGGAGATATTCTCACTATTTCACTTTTGTCGAGCACAAAGAAAATAACGTTTTAGTTAAATGTAAGTTGTGTCCTGGCGGGTCAAAGAGCCTAATATCTACTGCCCAAACCAGTCATTCAAATCTCTTAAAACATCTGCAAAAACAACATGCTGGGACGAAGCTAGTAGCTAAGACCACAGAGACTCAGCCGACGCCACTCCACCTCCACCTGCACCTAAGCAAAAGCGGCTGGATTTTAACCAAGGGACTGCTAGCCAGGGGAAAGTCGATAAAGCCATTGCACGGTAT
The DNA here is from genome assembly GCF_902827115.2 of Pseudochaenichthys georgianus. NCBI lineage: Eukaryota > Metazoa > Chordata > Actinopteri > Perciformes > Channichthyidae > Pseudochaenichthys > Pseudochaenichthys georgianus. The sequence goes on along the minus strand of NC_047509.1, from coordinate 34,962,434 downwards.
GTTGTAGACCACATGCAGGCTATTGCTACAGTGGAGTCACCCGCTTTCAGGGAGCTAGTTAGCATGATAGCATGTCCGGGCGGCACACGGCATATGAAACGGAAAACTTTTTCCAACTACCTGGAGAAAGTATACAAAAATGTAAAGCCAGCTAATATCGATGCTATCCAGATTGCATATAATGCATGTCAAGTTGATCAACAGATTGTATTATTCTCCAATGCAATAACAGTACTGAAATGAAGGCTATAAGGGCATTAATATAATGGGAGCCCTTTTTTAAGTAACTAAAACGTTACTTTTCACAGTAACGCATTACTTTTTGGTGTAAGTAATCAGTAAAGTAACTGAGTTACTTTTGAAATGAAGTAACTAGTAATGGTAACTAGTTACTGGTTTTCAGTAACTAGCACAACACTGCCTAATAGTAGTGTCTTATGTTTGGAAGCGCCAACCCTCCTGTAGATCTGTGCCTTTGTAAAAGCTCTTTCCTAATTCTAGGAGTCTTTCCTTGCCATAGAAAAGAGGAGATTAGTGTGTCTATTTTAGGAAAAGGTGATTTGGGTAGGAAGACGAATGAATGCCATTTCTAATGTCGTATAACGGATATTATCAAATATCGAGTAATTGTAATACATGTGAAATACAGTAGCAAGTGGATATTCCATCTCTTCAAGATATTTCATTATAAACAAGGCTATAGAGATGCATGCTCTTTCTGTGATTTTGGTGAAACTTTGTTTTTATGATGTCTGCAGTGCAGTTCAGGAAAAACGGTCTGATATGTTGAACATCTTATGAGCCACACATGTTAGCTGTCAAATAAATGCTTCTTACCCAGGTAACATACTTCAACAAGAAAGTGCTGTCTTATTCTTCAATCAGCATTTTTGAGCCCAGTAGCAGTACTAGATTATAAACCTTTTGGTGACGTAATGAGCACTGATTGGCTGAACAACGTATTGTAAATTGACACGTCAGTGTGTTTAACCAATAGCAGGCCCCCGCCTCTCCGTGGCTAGGCTTGTTTTGGAACGCGTTGCGACTCGCCTCGAAAGTAGAAGAGAATAGCCGATCGCAGCCGGGGGAGGTCTCAAAAAGCTCGCCTGAAGTCGGACCAAGCTCGGGCTGCAGTCGAATAGTCCAAAGTTCAGCTCCTAAATTCTAACCCTATCGTCTATTCCTTGACCTCTGAGTGAAACGTCACGGGGTTAAGGGATAGTGGACAGGAGAATTCAAAAGGACTTAGGAGAAAAGACTGCAGTACTTTAGAGAATCCGAATGCACTTTCACTATCCGACGTGTTTATGATGCGCCAGCGGACGTCATTTTGTGCGTCTGCTGCTGTGGGGAAACTATGGAAACTACAGTGTTCTATACAGCGGACGACAACATGGATGTTCAATAAGAAGGAGGGACTACTGTAAACTCATCTAGAGACTCTGCACCGTGCTCTGATGCTGCTTTGCTTTATGAACGTGGACAACAGAGAAACATATTCTTCATGACCAAAGTTGGAATTGAAATAAAAAAGGGAAAGTGAAACTTATGCTCGTCACCCTCTCCGGTCCACATTAATACCAATGATCCCAATACGTATGATTGTATGAACTATGAAAAGATCTTAAAATCAATCCAAATGTATTTATTATAAACGTTAGTCCTTAACATCTATCACTGTGTACATCACCATTCAAACATATTTTAAAAGTTGAACAAACCCCACACAGCTCAGTAAAGACTGTGAAATGTTGACTTTATTTGATAATTTCAGTAAAAACTAACGTTCATATTTCTCTTTTTGATTATAATACTGATGAACGTTCAAAACAAAGCACTTTGACAACTTACCACATACGTTTTAAAATGCTTAATAAGCACCGTAACTTTCATGATATAATTTCTCGGTCATAATCTGTTGTTTCCGTGAACGGCCGACTGTTGAGTGACGGCAAATGCTGCGGCTGCAAGGCATTGTGGGGCAGCATTTTCGCTTCTCCTGTCGGTTAGGGAGGTCCAGTGGTTCCTAAGCTAAAGGAGGTTATAAAGGAAGTTTGAAACCTCCTTTCCTATCATTCTCATCATTCTAGAGAATTGGAACGGCACTTATCATGGCTGCCACTGATGCGGCTTTCACACCAGCGCTTTTCAGTTTCTAGCTCCGAGCGGGAGCTTTTCTGGTTCAGCTCCGGTTTCCCTTTTCAGCTCCCGCTCTGTGCACACCGCCCACTTGCGCCCCAGGGCTGCCCTTGCTGCGTCATGACGTCACCGTTTACATCGCTGATTTGCCCCCCAACGGCAGCTCACAACAACAACAACAACAACTGCGTCGGGTCGATGATTGTGTTGCTTTTAATCACACGAAGCCAGAATAAATTGAATAACGACTTCTCCAACCTTATACTTTGCTCCAGAGTGCCGTGGTTCATTGTTTATTAATGTGTTTCTGCAGCATTTACCGACCGCTGCAGTGCTGGCTGCTCTTCCACAGGAGTTTATTCTCCCGTTAGCTCCCGGTTAGCTCACACTGCAGCGGCCGCTCTAAAGTATTCACTGTCCGACTCACACAAGCAGCTGATGCATATCCCCAGTTCCCCTTAGCCTAAGTGAATGTGTGTCAGTCTGAATTGACACTGTTTGGTATCACAACGCTGTTATGAAAGTTTCTCTGGTATAAAACGGGTGATGTTGGCATAGCAACCGAAGCTAAACTGACTACTTGCATCCGATAGCTGCAATAATACAAAACAACACGTCTGCCTCTCTCCACAATGATCGATAACAGTGAACGGATGGTCAAAGTAAGGCACAAATAAACAGAATCACACGAAGCCTGGTTAGTGTTGCCTGACTTTATAAAGTGTGTTTATAGGCACTACTGCTTGTAGGCAGGCATAACAGTCGAGCCATGGGAGGTGGGTTTAGTTTCCTGCACGCCTCGACGTAAGAGAGACGTAAGCGACGTCACCTCTTAGCTCCAAAGCTCTTGCCTCTGGACCGACAATTTTTTGGAGCTGGAAATGAAGCGGATTCCGGAGCTAAGAGCCGGCGCAGCTCCGGTGTGAACTGGAAAACCCGGCGCTTTTCAGGCTCTAGCTCCGAGCCGGAGCTGAAAAGGCGCTGGTGTGAAAGGGGCATGAGGGACTTCCGGGTCATTTCACTCCTTTAGGAAGGTTCCTAAGCTAAATGAAGCCTTCGACTTCAGCCCAAGCTCGGAGTCGGCTTCTTCTTCTTCTCTCGGTTTTTTGGGGGATTGCAAACAACTTTAAGGTGCATACTGCCGCCTCCGGAGTCGGCTTGACTCGGTTTGCATTTATAAAGAATGTTGTCCCGCGAGATGTCAACGTCTCATGTAGGTGAGCCTCCAGAGCAAGTCGGACAAAATGACTAACCATCATGCAACGCACTAGCAAGACGTTGATCGCAATTGCGCAGGTCTGTGGAGAAGGTCCTCGCTGCGGAATGGGGCGGGGTCGGATAAAAGGCGGGGTTGGATGTCCGACCCCGCCCAGAGAAGAGTTACGACATCTCTGTTCACTCCAATGGACCAGTTTTTTACAGCAATGGCGGATCGCAGAGCTAACTTCCGGGAAACTATTGTGAGGATCTGCGGCGAGCAGCGCAGTAGAGTTGTAGCATAATAGACCGTTCGTGATGGACTTTTAAAGGTAAGAAGACGTTTAAAGATTTATATTGCGGATATTATCAGAACATCTGAATCAAATTAACTACACATGTGTATTAAAGGATGTTAGTGGATTATCCCTTCAATCAGTATATTTAACGTTTACAGATAACAGATTAGGCTAGAATGCCGGATAAAGTTAGCAACACACGTTAACCACGAACAGCCTATTAATCCGTTCTCCTCATGTTATTTCCTCCAACGTTGTGGAATTAGAGAAAAGGGGCTTCTTAACGTGCTTTTATCTGGGGTGGAGGGAGTTACATATTAGTTACATATAACATTGGGGCGTGTGATTGTAGTGGGTGGAGGTGGTGAAAAGAGGATATCCATTTTGGAGTTCAAGCTAGTATAATATAGTTAACGTTACACAATAATAAGGAAGAGAGCTATTTTTGTGATACATCGCTATCGATATGGATTTAGAGTGCATATTTGAGACTTCCAAACAGTAAACAAAAACGTAATTTATGGGTGAGTGTTTTTAGCAGAGTCATATTATGTCTTTGTGATTCTGTTGATTATTACCTGTCTGTATTATGTTGCAGCTCAGCTGATGTTGGATTGATGGCAAAGGGAGAGGGACTTAAGTGAGAGTGAAACACAAGGTACGTTTAAAATAGGTCAGCAATTTCCCATCCTCTAGGTTGCTAGATATATCTAACCCTTTCTCCTGTCTCCCTCTTTCAGCACAAGAACCCCAGGGGGATTCAATGGAGCCTGAAGACCTGCAATGAGACCCTCACCCTGCACCTGAGTCTCAACTCCCAGAGCTTTGCAAGCCTCTCCATGTTCCTTATTTTTATTAAACAGACGTTAAGCTTCCCAATGGTGTGGTCTTTGTTTTGTGAAAAATATGATTACCTCACATATGTTGTTGCTGTTGTTGTCTTTTGTGATAGTTAAATTGCTCCTGCTGACTTGAGCCAGCCATTCTTTCCTCCTCTCTGTGTCAGTGGGGAAACCTTACATTCATACTCCTTTCTCTGAGCGCTTGGAGCATCCCCAGGCAACACAGTATTTATGTTCAGGTTCAAATTTGAGTCGGACTATTTAATGTTTTTTGAGCAGTGCATTGATAAAGAAAACCTTAAGGTTCATGCCTGTTTTGAAGAGCGCGGATGAATGTTTGCATCAGCAAAGCCTTTCACTGTTGTATAGATTTTTTTTTATATACTTTCTTTTTTTTTTAATATTTATATTTGCTTTTTCGGTTCTGTTATCTTAATGATTGTTCTGTTATATGATAAATGTTGTAAATAATAAATGCTTTTTCTATCATTCTATGAAATGCAGTGCAATGTATCATTTGAAATATATGGACTAGATATGAGTATGCACAGAACTGACTAAAAGAATAATCAATTAAAACAAATATTACATAATGAACTTAAATACACTAATATAGAAAATATGACTTTTTATACCACATTGCACATGTGGTATAAAAAGGTATATTTAAATACATTCATGCATTTAATTAGTATGAAGTTTTTATATTTAGTTTTTAAATTATATTTAGTCGAGTGCAGATTTGTATTTGTACTTCTTGTAGTTGTCCAGCAGATGATGCTGTTTGTCTCATTAGGATATCCATACTATCCGACGTCCAGCGCCGCCCACATCTGACCACGCCCCATTCCGCGTGCTTTCGGCCCAATCCCAAACCACTCCCTCGACCCTCCCCCTCCGTGACGGAGTGAACTCCGTCTGTAGGCACACTCACAGCTGAATGAAGTTCCCTCCATTAAGGGTTAAGGGTATAAATACAGCGGCAAGCTTTGGGACGGCCTCCCCTCTCTCCGCAGGAAACGGACGTCATGAGCCGCGTTCACACTGCGGTACTTTTCCCACAAAGGTTCATGCGAACTTAGTTCATGCTCGCGTTCACACCAAAAAGAGCCGGTACTAAAAGTAGTTCATGCGAACCTTTTAATCCCCTCGAAAGTCCCTGCTAGAGAGCAGGGACTTTCGAGCGGCTCTTTTTTGAGAAAAGAGCTATATTCCTGATTGGCTGGGCGAATTGCAAACCACGCCCCGTAAAACTCCCAAAAAGTTTTGTGAAGCCGCCATTTTATTATCCTCGCATTAGCATTAGCATTAGCCCAGCGCAGAAACGCAGAGAGACTAACTTATGGCAACACAAAATAAAACATGGGAGCGGTGGAGATGAGGAGGTGTCGGCGTTCTGGCGATTTACTCGGAAGGCTTCAGTAGAAGCTGCTGGGACTCCCAGCAGCTTCTACTGAAGCCAGTCCCCAACTCCGGGGACTTCCGGCCGGGGACTTGGGCGGCAGTATACGCCGTGAAGTGGGTTGCGGCCTGCCAGTAAACCCAAAGCAGAAGAAGAAGAAGTGACGTCAGCGGCTTCATTTGCCTAATCCACCCCCAGGGACTTTTTCTGGTGTGAACGCGATCTGTACTTAGTTCATGCGAACTAAAGAGTTCGCATGAACTGAGTTCGCATGAACCTTTGTGGGAAAAGTACCGCAGTGTGAACGCGGCTATGGTGTCCAACCCACATCTGTCGGCTGCATTGACCTGCGTTGCTATCCGTCGCCTGTTAGCGGGTGCAATGGCAAGATCCAACAGAAGGCGCTTCATATACCTATGAAGCGCACACACATATCTTTATTTAAGATGCTGATATTCAGGGTTAATCTTCAGACTTTGGAAAAAACACTTTAGTTCCGTGCACACCATTACTTTGTGCACAACTTTTCCTTCTACATTGTGAAACCCACACAGAACAATGTAGCCATCTAACAATCAAGCAAACGCAATGTCACCTTCATCACCCGTCTACCTGTATTTACTATATCCCATACAATATTGAAGACATGAAGGACAGTACATTAAATTAGGTTTATTGTCTTCCAAATAAATAATACAAGCGAACAAAAACAACTCTTTTAAGTAACATCAATAATCAACATAGAAATGGCCAATGGTGGGGGGGGGAGAAATAAATCACATTTTGTCGACCATTTTTTCCAACAGGGTTAGAAATGTATCTGAGTGCTGCATTATTTCTCTGTGGCGTTCGTCCTCTTTTTCTGCCTCGTGTTCTAGGCACTCCAGCACTCCCATAGCACCTTTTCTTTTTTTGGGGGGGGCTGCTGGGTGGTTCCAGCCTCAGACAGTGATGAGGGTGGTGAGGGGTCTGGATCATCAGCCACATTTGGGGGGGGAAGGAAGAGGAGCAGGAAGCAGCCTCAAAGAGGATTGTGGGGTTTGCCAAAGCTGAGGCAACAAGGACAGGAGGACTAATTGAAGGCCTTGCACCTATGGCCTCATCCATGGCCATGAAGAAGGGCCGTGTTGCAGGGGTTTCTTCCCCCTGATCAGTCCCTGTTCCAGTCCTTGGCCTTTTAAGTTCCTATTGCAAACAAATGCATGTTAGAAATCTTTGTTCAGCTTTTTCAAAAACAAACATGTTTTACAATAACAATACACCATTTACCTTGTATTTCTTTTTTAGGTTCTCCCATTTCTTGGAGGCCTGTTTGTGAGACACATGTTGCCCAAGGTCCAGTTCCTTAATGATTGACCTGTTATCATAGAATATTTAAACAATATATATTGGTGTTAAGGCAATGACCCACAGTGCACATTCATTACTTTCATTGCACAAAATATGAATTGAGTATATAACTCACTCCCATGCTTCTTTTGCAGCATTGCGTTTTTTGCAGAACAGGTCATCCTTTTCCATTCTTAAAGCAATAAGTGCCTTGGTTTTTACCACAGTCCCTGAAATTACAAATCACACTTAAGTTTAAACCGATTTCGTAAGTGAATGGATACATGAATTGACACATGTGTTGTTAGTTTGATTCCGATTTAGATTTGTACATCTTCAAAATTAAAATCTAATGTAATCTTGGCAAATCAAATTAACACGTGTAGATTTATAAATACATGTTTTAGTTAAGGCAACGTATTATTTATCCTTTAAAAAAATAACCACATGGAACTCACATTTGTATGACGTTGTTTCCTCCATGCCCGAAAAATGGTTGCACACCTGTGGAGTGAGATTATCAAGCCTGCATCCATGCAAACTCGCTGTCGGAGGCTTTTATAACCCACTACGCCTCCACCCTGATTGCTTTGGACCAGCCCTTAATATGGCGGACCCTCCGCGTGAACACGCAAACGGAGGGGTAGGGTGTAGGGGTAGGGTGTAGGGGGCGGTTTGGGAATGGGCCGCAGTCAGGGCCAATAGGGTCTGCGTCGGTCTCGCTTGTCTCAATGTTTGGAGTTCGGACTGTAAAACATTACAGAAACTCGATTTTACACATTATGAAGGATAGTGCTCCTCTATAAGAAATATAACCTGGTTTATAGTGATGGCGAGATGAAGCCTTATGAAGCTTTCAAGCCAATTGGTTCGCAAAAGGGTTCATCTCATGAGGCTTCGGCCCATTCCCAAACCGCCCCCTACACCCTACCCCTACAACCTATCCCTCCGTTTGCGCGTTCACGCGGAGGGTCCGCCATATTGAGGGCTGTTCCAAAGCAACGAGTGTGGAGGGGGAGTGGGTTATCAAGCCCTCAAACAGCGAGTCTGCAGCGGTGCTGACTTGAGACCGGTCTCTACCTGACCGGAGTCACGCTGTGTGTGTCCGTCAGGAAACACGCTGTTTACAAGTAGTTCCAGCAAACATCCACTGATAAATTGCGATGTTAACAACCTCATGATGACCTCATATGTTTTTAACTTAGGATCAAACCTGTGTTTAGTCTAGAAAAAGGTAAATGTGTGCATTTTATTATAAAGTTGTGTATATTTACAGACCGTTGCAAAAACTAAGAAGCTTATAAACATCAGGTTTAAAACTAAAAGAGCTTTGAAACACAATGAAAGATGTTTGGAGTTTTATTTGAGTTATTCATTTAAACTTTTTGTCTAAGAGATGCTGATTTGAAACCGTTGTTACATACAGTTACATGCATTTCCTGTTTCTTCCGGAGAGAGGGGAGGCCGTCCCAAAGCTTGCTGCTGTATTTACTCCCTCCATCTGACAGGAGGGAGCCTCGTTGAGCTGCGAGTGTGGCTACAGACGGAGTTCACTCCATCACGGAGGGGTAGGGTCGAGGGAGTGGTTTGGGATTGGGCCTTCATCATGGGCTTCATTTGAACCTATGATTTGAACACAAACCCCCTGTTGGTCAAAGTGTGTAAAACAGGCAGATTGGACATCTCAACAGTGTGCTGTATCTCATACCGAGTTCCCAATGAGTAAAGCCTTAGAATAACTCTAAACAACGAACATTAAATCATATTTTCATGTTAACAATATTGTTTTTATTCCAGTTGAATGATTGTGATTGAAAAGCCTAAGGAGGCTCGTAAACATTGCAAAGAGGGATTTGTATAGTATTCCTTAATAATATTCATAAACTTAACCATGTTGTAGCCTGAGAAAGGCTAAACCATATCAAAGAATACATTTATTAACTACATTATCTCATTTAGCTGTAGCTTTTATAAACAACAACAAATACGTATTGACCAGTCCATGAACCAGAGACCCTGCGGTCGTGAGTCAACTGCTTTCCAGCTGAGCCACAGCACACTCACTGAATCTCACTGAAAACACTGCAGCATATTTATTCATGTTTTTATTCCTACATTTATTTATGCTTGTATCTATTTATACTTATGACATGTTCCGATCTCTATATAAGTGAGGGTCTGAGCTCTCTTGATTCCATCGTGTCACCGGGCCCGGGTACAGGAGGGGTAATATGGTTCTTATTATACATCCAGGTATTATGAGCGTTGTGGTTCAACGGTTCAACCGATCTGAATCGCTTCCTGAAGCAGTCACGTGGTATCGACAGGCAGCGAGGCTTCGGCCCAATCCCAAACCACTCCCTCGACCCTACCCCTCCGTGATGGAGTGAACTCCGTCTGTAGCCACACTCGCAGCTCAACGAGGCTCCCTCCTGTCAGATGGAGGGAGTAAATACAGCAGCAAGCTTTGGGACCATAGATATATATAAACACTAGATGGCTCACACGCGCTGCTGGCCAATGGAGACCGACGTTGCCACTTGGCCGCCATCTTGCTACAGGCAGTGCTCTCATTCATAACATTATGGTTTACTATTTAAATAACCATAGCTTGCTCAATTTTCAACCGATTTTCAAACGGTTTGGTTTTTTATAAACATCAAAGATGTAGTTATGATACTGCATACTTATAATCATGGACTTTCATATGAAAATAACATTAATCAGATAAAGCAATAGCTATACACACACACAAGGTATTTATATTAAATATTTGCCGGTGTATATATTTCCATTTATTTTATTATATTGTCAATATTTAAAATAAATTATAAATAAATTATAAAATTAAAATACATTTATATTTTATATATAAAAATCGGTCTCATGTTACCACTCTGTAAACCAAGAGTTGTTAATTGAGCAATGCCTTAGCTTGAAGAACAGGGACACAACTAATGACAATAGCATATGTTGGTATATTATTTAGATATTCACACCTTTATCAGAAGAACCAAACCAACATAAAATGTGCTCCCAGACAGGCCAGTTCTGTCTAATTTATCACAATTATTTTTGACATGAGATCTTCATATCATCCTAGTTTTGTATTTAGTTTCTAGATTTGTAAACAAATCCAGAACCTTTGAAATATGTTATTGAAAAAAGACCAAGAATAATATAAACTGTACCATATGTCCTTCTGTAGTCCATGTGTGGTTTGTCTTGACTCACCCCGGCTGATATATCACAAAATCCACTGTTTAAATGGTTCCCTATATTGCCCCTATGCCCCTGTAAGGTGTCCTTGGGTGTTATGAAAGGCGGCCCCCCAACATAAATGTATTATTATTATTAAGAAGAACAACTTGGTGTGGTGTGGAGGGGATGTAGGAAGCAGGAGCAGGTGGGGAGAGATGGGGCTTCAAGGTTATTTGTTTTAAATGTGTCTTGCACACAATAAAATAAAATACAGTATACCACAAAACCAATAAGACACACAGTGACACATGGCACACTAACAATCAATCATCGTCCAGCCTCAGCTTTGGTATTCTTTCACAACCATGTTATGGGTTTATTAGACTGAGCAAACATAAACATATGTGGTGATCCCACGGGTTCTTGTTTGCAGACAGCGGCGATTGGAGCATCCGTAGGCTGCACAAAAGTCCGGCATAGTCAGGTACTTCTGTAAACACAAAGCCAGCAAATTCCTGTATCATAATGCAAGATGTTTTTAACAAGCCAAACCACTTGGAAGAAATCATGTGTAACTTAAGTTATGTTGAAAAGAAAGAGCAGTTCTGCCTCTCCCACTGGTGTAAAGTTGCTGGGTGAACTTTGTAATACTAGGTCTCACTGACAGCCTCTTGTTATTAGCCAGCTAATAAATACAACCACATACACAAAGAAAAGCTGCAATTTCAACATGTTCAAGCATCCTGTATCATAGCCATGCTAATAATGTTTATAATAAACCAAACTGTTTGTAAATCAGTCAAGATTTCAGCGAGTTAAGAGTATTTTTGTGCCGATCACTCACCTGACAACAGCTACCATAACGCGAATCAGAGTAACTGTTGACTGTAGCAAGATGGCGGCCAGTCAGCTACGCTGGAAAATCTCCCATGAGCCATCTAGTGTTTATATATATCTATGTTTGGGACGGCCTCCCCTCTCTCCGGCAGAAACAGGAAATGCCATAACTATATGTAACAACGGTTTCAAAGCAGCATCTCTTAGACAAAAAGTTTAAATGAATAACTCAAATAAAACTCCAAACATCTTTCATTGTGTTTCAAAGCTCTTTTAGTTTTAAACCTGATGTTTATAAGCTTCTTAGTTTTTGCAACGGTCTGTAAATATACACAACTTTATAATAAAATGCACACATTTACCTTTTCTAGACTAAACACAGGTATGATCCTAAGTTAAAAACATATGAGGTTATCATGAGGTTGTTAACATCGCAATTTATCAGTGGATGTTTGCTGGAACTACTTGTAAACAGCGTGTTTCCTGACGGACATACACAGCGTGACTCCGGTCAGGTAGAGACCGGAGAGGCTTCTCAATACTCAAATTTCCCCTCCTCGACTCCTCGACTCCTCGGTCCTCCGGTAGTGACCCGGAAATGAATTTCAGCGCGCCATTTTGAAGGACGTCTCATTTCTCTAAATGCACACCGAGGACCGAGGATCGAGCGTCGAGGAGGCTCTCTGGAGGAGCTATAACCGAGGATACACTGATGGTTCCTCCACGGCTCCTCCGCGGATGCATTTCCGGGAACGGTGGAGGCGTGACACACGGCCGGACTTATCTCAGCCAATGACAGCTCTGCATGCATCCCCTGGATATTATTTTAGAAACTGCTCTCATGGCAACGCGATGTTTACAGTGAGAACAGCTGTGAGGTCCTGCAGAAAGCAGAGCAGTGTGTAAAATAAATATCACTCAGTATAACAGACCTACTCTCTTTATTTGCTTTAGTTTAGTAGATATATACAAACAAAGAGTCGATATTTTTCTAAGAACATTTAGTGCTTCACATACTAAAATACACAACGGCTGTAGCCTGATTATGCTTTAGGAGCTTAGGTGTGTGTGGTACAGTGTGTGTGTGTGTGTGTGTGTGTGTGTGTGTGTGTGTGTGTGTGTGTGTGTGTGTGTGTGTGTGTGTGTGTGTGTGTGTGTGTGTGTGTGTGTGTGTGTGTGTGTGTGTGTGTGTGTGTGTGTGGTACAGTGTGTAGGTATGTCCTGTACAGTGTGTAGGTGTGTGTGTGGTACAATGTGTGCGCAGATGCGGCGGACAGACAGGTCTCAGTTGGTTTGGTGTCCTCTGCTTACTTTTAATACTTGCAAATACAACTTTTGGCCCGTAATTTCAATTCCCCATTCAGTCTCTGATTGTGTTACGTTATTATGAGAGTGCTCTCATACTTTAAATTGCATATATTTATATAAATATATTTGTGTGTGTGTGTCCGCATCTGTAGCCTGTTATTGTCTCATTATACCGCACTCTCAATGAATTCAAGGTAAATATGTGGGGGAACAATGTTCAGCTGATCTAACAGAGATTATAAAATATGACAAAACACTCGACAGCTGATGCAGCTGTTGCCACGTAATAATGAACGGACGTCGCTTTAATATGACCGCTCAGAGGAGAGGAGTTCTCATTTCTTTAAACGTCTGCTGCTTCCCCTCCTCTTTCCCCGGTTCCCCTCCTCGGTCCTCCGCTCGCATCTCCTGTGGGCGGGACTAAGTCTCGAGGAGGGGAGTCGAGGAGGGGAGTCGAGGAGGGGAAATTTGAGTATTGAGAAGCCTCTCGGGGCTGAAGTCGAATAGTCCATTTAGCTTAGGAACCTTCCTAAAGGAGTGAAATGACCCGGAAGTCCCTCAGTGGCAGCCATGATAAGTGCCGTTCGAATTCTCTAGAATGATGAGAATGAAAGGAAAGGAGGTTTCAAACTTCCTTTATCACCTCCTTTAGCTTAGGAACCACTGGACCTCCCTAACCGACAGGAGAAGCGAAAATGCTGCCCCACAATGCCTTGCAGCCGCAGCATTTGCCGTCACTCAACAGTCGGCCGTTCACGGAAACAACCGATTATGAGAAATGATATCATGAAAGTTACGGTGCTTATTAAGCATTTTAAAACGTATGTGGTAAGTTGCCAAAGTGCTTTGTTTTGAACATTCATCAGTATTATAATCAAAAAGAGAAATATGAACGTTAGTTTTTACTGAAATGATCAAATAAAGTCAACATTTCACAGTCTTCACTGAGCTGTGTGGGGTTTGTTCAACTTTTAAAAGATGTTTGAATGGTGATATACACAGTGATAGATGTTAAGGACTAACGTTTATAATAAATACATTTGTATTGATTTTAAGATCTTTTCATAGTTCATACAATCTTTGGGATCATTAGTATTAATGTGGACTGGAGGGAGAGGGAGACGAGCAGAAGTTTCACTTTCCTTTTTTATTTCAATTCCAACTTTGGTCATGAAGAATATGTTTCTCTGTTGTCCACGTTCATAAAGCAAAGCAGCAGCATCAGAGCACGGTGCAGAGTCTCTAGATGACTTTACAGTAGTCCCTCCTTCTTATTAAACATCCATGTTGTAGTCCGCTGTATAGAAAACTGTGGTTTCCATAGTTTCCCCACAGCAGCAGACGCACACAATGACGTCCGCTGGCGCATCATAAACACGTCGGATAGTGAAAGTGCATTCGGATTCTCTAAAGCAGTGGTTCCCAACCTGGGGGGCGCGACCCCCTTGGGGGGTCGCCAAAGATCGCAGGGGGGGCGCCAGGCCTCAGATGATTTGAGGTCTAATATCATATTTAGAATAAAACAAATTTACATATCATTTTTTTTTACATATCATTTTTTTTACATATTGTAATGCAATACATAATTGTCGCTAAAAGCCTTGTCTCCACATTACAATAAAATATAGAAATTAATTGATTAATTAAAATTAAAATAAAAAAAATTCATCTGATACTCCTCCGATTCGCGCCAACATTGACGTTACTGTGTCAGCTTTCATAATAATAACAGTTTGCTGCGCTTGCTAGCAACCGACTTCATAAGGTGAATATTTTTGTCTAAAAATGTCTGAAAAACGTAAAGGAGATGACAGCTCATCTGCAATCAAAAAGAAAATGAGGACCTACCTAGAGAGCTATCTTAACTTCGGTTTCATGGAGGGAATGGACAAAACCCGCCCAGAGTGTGTGATATGCAGAGAGAAGCTAGCCAACGAAAGCATGAAACTCAGCAATATGAAGAGACACCAACAGACCATGCACCCAGAAACAGTCGGGCGTGATCGGGACTTTTTCATAAAGAAACAACACCTTGCAAAGGCAAACAAGCCAATGGATATTAGAACAGCGTTTGTTAGGGCTGGCAGCGATGCACAGAAGGCCACCGAGGCCTCTTTTGAATGTGCACTTTTAATAGCAAAGGCAAAGAAACCGCACAACATTGGCGAGCAGCTCATTAAGCCAGCTTGCATTAAGATGGTTGAGAAACTGTGCGGCCCGCAGGTGGCGGAGAAGCTAAAAACTGTACCACTGTCAAACAATACGGTGAAAGACAGAATTGACAAGATGGCAAGTAACTGTGAGCTGCAGCTGCTCGAAAAGCTTGGAAAGGGCCATTTGCCATACAACTTGATGAAACCACAACTGTAGCAGACGAGGCTGTGCTGATTGTTTATGTGCAATATATCGATGGGGAAGATTTGAAGCAGGACATTCTTATGTCAGTCAACCTTACCACTACCACCCGGGGTGAGGACATTTTTACTGCAGTGGATTCTTACCTCTCATCCCACAATCTTTCCTATGAGAATTTAGTTGCATGTTGCACAGACGGAGCTGCCTCAATGATGGGGAAAAACAAGGGATTTAACAGTCGCTTGAAAGAAAAGGCCCCACACTGCACAATATTTCACTGTGTGATACATCGCCAGGCCCTGGCCAGCAAGAAACTGTCAGAAGACCTCAGCGAAACACTCTCAACTGTTGTTAAAATAGTCAATTTCATCAAAGGTCGCCCCACCAACAAGCATCTATTCGCAGACTTGTGCGAGGATGAAGCGCACCAAACCCTCCTCCTGCACACCGAGGTGCGCTGGCTCTCACGCGGCCGAGTGCTGGCACGCTTTGTAGAACTGAAAGAAAAAATTGAAGAGTTTCTACAAACTCGTAACCGCGCACTGTCAGAGCAAGTGACTGAGTCATTCTGGATTAAAACAGCATACCTGGCCGACATCTTCAGTCTCTACAATGAAACGAACAAGCGTCTGCAAGGCGTGGAGTCCAACATTCTCCAATGTAAAGAGACGCTCGATGCATTTGTGCGCAAACTGGAGTACAGGGTCGGGAAATGGAGAGGGGGGAGCTGCCAACAGTTTCCACTACTGCTGAAACAATCCCAAAACAATCCTGAAACGGTGCCTGTGTCTGTACGTCGCGAATTCATCCGCCATATGAACGCACTGCAAACGGAAATGCAATCACGGTTCGCTGACATAGACGAGTATGTCTCCAAGGAATTGTGGGTTTTAGATCCCTTTATTGCCAAATTGAGGATGTGGAATACCTGGATTGCGAAGATGAGCTCACCGACATCCAAGCTGACTCGCTGTCAAAGAAATACTTCCAGGAAAAAGGATTTAAAAAGTTTGGATTGTCAAAGGACCAAGCCTCGCTCCAAAGCTCACACTGCATGCCACGACCAGGATTATACTCCCATTCAGTACGACATATCTCTCAGAAACAGCCTTCAGCGCACTTGTTGCCATCAAAACAAAAGCACGCAACACACTGGACGTTCACAACGACTGTAGACTGGCTGTCACTCACATTACACCGGACATTCCATCCCTGGCTGCGGGCGTGCAAGCCCAAGGTTCACATTAATGAACCTACTTGAACCTCGTCTTCTCTCTGCTACCTGTTCCATGGCAGACAGCATTTGATTTACCTGCTTAATATGCCAGTTTTTCATTTTTGTTTTATACAGGCCTATGCCACCATATTACCATTTTTTTATTGACATAGTCTATTATTTTGAAGTGTCCTGTTCTTCGACATTTGAAATAGATATGATGCATACATTTGCAAGTAAGTAGCTAATAAAAGCATACAAAGACAGAAGTGTATCATTTTTTCTTTAATAGCAGTGTGAGAAAAAGTTTTTAGAGAGTACTGTCCATGGACAGGTGAGTTTGGCAATTTACTTGTCCGAATACATTTTTCACTTGTCCAGAATGGCCAAAATTGGGGCCACTGGAATCTTCTTCTTCGTCATCGTATTTTACATTTTCCCACGGTTTATACGACACCGCTCAACGTAAGTGAGCGGTAAGATTTTACTGCATCACACAATAGGGTTGGGATCGTTTGGATTTTAACGATTCCGGTTCTGCTTTTCGATTCCGGTTATTTTTGGTTCTCGATTCCGGTTCTTTGAGAGGGTAAAAATAGTCCCATGACAACTGGGAGGAAAAATATATTTATCAAAACATTAAGTCAATCTGTATTCCTAGTTACAAATCACTGCATACTGTTGAATTTCTTACGGTTATTGAATACAATCTCTGCATTGTTTAGTTAGTTCCAAGTGGTGCAGTTTGAGAATGTACCAATTGGCCAGTGTCCTCTGATGTTACACTGCAACCTGCCTGTGAGACAGAGTCCAACCACACATGTCCAACACATAGGCCTAATAATAATAATAATGACACATTATATTTATAGCCTATAGGCCTAGCGCTTTCCTACAACAAGACGCTTGCACGCTTACACATGTCCTGCAATACACAGCTGCAGCTGCCCAGCTGCTCACTGTTTGTAAAAGTAAATAAATAGTATTTTCATTTCAATAATGTACTTTCTATACCCTGCTTCATAAACAATACTGACATACCTGCGCTGCTCCGAGTCTGGGGGTCCGGGGATGTGAGGACAGCGTGAGGACACAGACAGGGAGGCTGCTTCACGTCATAAAGGAAATGGCGGTCAATATTAACAACATAGGAGTTAAAACGCTTAATAACCTTCATTACGTGTTAGAGAAAGAACATAAGAAAGTTTGACAAAGATGAGGCTGTTAAACGGGCAGCGGATCCGCTGTAGAGAGAGAGAGAGAGAGAGATTTGCTTCCCAACCCGGCCACTGTGCTACACTTCCCACCCCGCCCCGTCTAACTGTACAGAAAGCGGCGAGATGCATTTAGGAATCGACAAGCAGAACCGAAACTAACACTTCTAAACGAACAATGGCGGATACGTATAATTTGCGAATGAGTTCTGCCTTTTGTAAACTGAATGTATCAATAATTTGTCAATACATGAGGGCGAAAAACGCCACTTGTCCGCCGGACAAGTCAATTGAAAGATCTACTTGTCCGATATTGTAAATAACACGTCCCGGACGGTGGGACGTGTACTTTTTCGCACACTGAATAGAAATGTTTCTTCTGCGCGTAAAGTGTCGGTTTCAGTTGGATTATTTGTCACAGTTGCTCCGATCAAATCGGTCTCCTCCATTTTGTAGATTATTTACGACTTTTGAATCCACATAAACACATCGCCAAAATCCGGGTTACTTTGAGCATGTGTTTTAAACAGTTGAATCCCTTTGTGAATTGTTTCCACTTGTGCCGTCCTTTAATTTCTTCATACAGCGGGAATCCAAATGAATTAATCCTGAGTCCAATAACCATCAAAGTCACTCCAATAGTGCTCCTTAATTACGCTTTCATCCTCCTTTAACGAAATACTTCATTCATCCAGTTTGTGACAGTAGTTGTAGCATTTTTTAGACTTTTAAACTTTAATTACCGCTGTGTGTGGTGTGGTGTGTGTGTGTGTGTGGTGTGTGTGTGTGTGTGTGTGTGTGTGTGGTGTGGTGTGTGTGTGTGTGTGTGTGGTGTGTGTGTGTGTGTGTGTGTGTTGTGTGTGTTTGGTGTGTGTGTGTGTGTGTGTGGGTGTTGTGTGGTGTGTGTGTGTGTGTGGGTGTGTGTGTGTGTGTGTGTGTGTGTGGTGTGTGTGTGTGGTGTGTGTGTGTGTGGTGTGTGTGTGTGTGTGTGTGTGTGTGTGTGTGTGGTGTGTGTGTGTGTGTGTGTGTGTGTGTGTGTGTGGTGTGTTTGTGGTTGTGTGTGTGTGTCCGCTGTTACCAGGCACGTCTGTCACTACCCGATCTGCCCCCCTGTCCGATCTGTACTGCGCATGTGCGAGATGGTCCGCCATACTGGACAACTACATACGGCAACTCTAATAGGACACTTCACACAGTGGCAAAGCAGAAAAAGAACACAAAAAACTGGGAGAGATGAGTTATTGTTATTACAACGTGACTTCACTATTATTTAACAACTCTTTTTATTGGGTTCTTTTATTTGGGGTTAAGTACATTGTCAGAATAAGTGAGACATGGATTTAACTTCTGTTAGACAGCTATATGCCATACATTTTTGCATACATTCACTGTAAATATTTATTCAGTATGATAGCTGCCAAACAAAAGTTAAATCCATTTCTCACTTATTCTGACAATGTACAAAGAACCCAATAAAAAGAGTTGTTAAATAATAGGGAAGTCACGTTGTAATAACGAATAACTCGGCTCTCTCGGTTTTTTTCGTTTTCTTTTTGTGCTTTGCCAAACGCCACTGTGTTGGGTTGCTGTACGGAGTTGTCCAGTATGGCAGACCATCTCGCACATGCGCAGTACAGATCGGGCAGGGGGGCAGATCGGCAACAGCGATAATTAAAGTTTCAAAGTTTTGGGGGGTCGCTCGCAAATTCCAACAGGAGTCATTTGGGGGGGCCCTGGGTGAAAAAGGTTGGGAACCCCTGCTCTAGTGCATGCCTCTCAGTTAAGCCTGCCATGCGAGCAACAATTGCAGCCTTTTCTGCTGCTGCTATAATTTGTGCAGATGAAGTTGTACTTGACTTTGTACTGCTGTCACTTTTGTTTGAACATTTACCAACATTAGAAACACTGTCATCAGGATTGATATCATCATTATTATCACCAGTACCTTTGGTTTCACAAACCCACACCTTGATTTGGACAATAAATTCATCATTGAACATCATTTTGGCTTTAAACCATGTTTCATGTCTTTCCCTTTCATCATGTGGCAATAAACCCATTAAAGTGTCATGCATAGACCTGGCTTCAACACACAATTCAATATAACCATCAAGAGCATTTTGAACCTTAGCATGTTCAGCACTTAACATCAAATCTTTTATATCTGTTCTTAATTTGCTAGCTTTATTTAGCTTAGCCTTTCTGCCATTTTGCAACCTCTCAAGTTTTTCCGCAAGTGCTTTGGCAGAGAGTTTAATTACCCGCTTAGTGCTTTGCGCATCACTACAGCTGGCCACGCTATCCAGCTTGCCAGCTGCTGGCAGCGCGTAATCTGACGCGCTGTCAGCTGCTGGTATGTCCGCAGAGCGCTCCTCCATATTTGAATGTCTTAAAGTCAAACGGATTGTCACAAATCAATCAGTACAATACAAGCGCTTATTGTTCATCCTTTCACAACCAATGCATTGGAATTACGCCCCTTATGTGTGCACACAACTTAATTCCTATGGCCATTTAAACCGGTTGTAGCGCGCTACACAAACCTCCTTAGATGAACGTAGTTCCGTGCCAAGCGGCGAAAAGCTTCCCGGCACCATTCAGCGCGTTGCTTCTGTCGCCTTCCTGTGCAGCAGATGAGCAAACGAGTTGTAGCCGTCCTCCTCTCGGCGTCAGGTGGCTGCTACCAGCTGAGCAGCCGGCGTGTTGTTTTCCTCCTCTCGGCGTCCGGTAGAAGGTGAGCAGCCGCTCTCAGCGTTCCATAAACACAACGAAAAAATGTCCTCTTGTGTTACTCCAAAAAAGGCAAGTTTTTGACTATTTGTAGAGGCTAAGCCAACGCTTTAAGCCTCTGAGGATCCGTTGTGGGTGTAATTGACGCACACAAGTTTGCTGCCGAATAAAGGTCAGAAACAAGTTTCCAGTTTGAAACAGTCCATTTATTTGCTTCTTTTCATATTCACCACACGATATTACCGTTTACACCATACCGTTCCTTTGCTTGTAATCCCGTGTTTGTGTGTGTGTTCTCCGTGTGTGTTCTCCGTGTGTGCTCTCCGTGTGTGCTCCGTGTGTGTGTGCTCCGTGTGTTCTCCGTGTGTGGTCAAAAACTGTATGGGACTTCCGGCGGAACCTCTCACCAACACACATAGGTTCCTACCTTTATACCCACAGTCAATTGGCTCCTACAATATTTATATAATATCCATTTATTGATTCGCCCTAATTGGCACTACATTTTTCTAGCAGATGTTTACAATTCAATACATAGCTGTCTCAACTTGGTACAATCATAAAAAAGCTATCTGCATTCATGGTGTTTCTTGTTTAAGGAGGGAAATCAATGTCATTTCCTATTTTGATAGCCTCTGAATCATCTATCTGTTATCTTACTTATTACAACAGCAGGCGAAGGATTCACTTAATAATTAAATACATCTTGATTAACTTGCTTCTGGGCCTCCCTGGTGCCAGCTGACATGAAGGGTGGGCCACACCCGGTATTTATTCCGTCTGTGCTCAGGCGCATTCGGAGACTTGACTGAAAGGAGCTTAAGTGCTGTATGATGTGAGCAGTGGCTGTTAATAAGATTAGAGCAGCATTCAGGCCAGCGCAGAATGGGATTCAGAAAGCAGCTCTGATATGGGTGTAACAGTACATTTATTCACCCTGAACAGCTTGGTACAGGACACTCAGTGCGGCGCGTGACTCGTTTCGCTTCGATGCGCCATATGAACCAAATAATGACAGTTTAATTACAGGCCTTCTCTTTGCAGGTGTGGTAGTGCAAGTTCTACCAGTGTTTGCAGTGTGTGTCACGTTCTGGGCATTTCTTAAGCATTGATATACAGGCTGGGATAACCTGAAAAGCATCCCAAGTCACACCCTGGTTGAAAGCATCATGGTGTTCCAGTAAATTAAAGCATTACTGGACAAAAAAGAAAAAGGATTCCAGTAACCTTTTGGTTTTCTTGAAGTAGCTACAACGAGCATGTTGTCTAACATAGGGACGGGTGGCGCAGTGGTCTGTGCATCCGATCATCAGATCAAGGGGGAGTACTGGGGAAATCCAGTTCGAAACCCGCTCCCGCCCCCACTGCGTCAGGCCTTTGTGTCCTTGGGCAAGACACTTCACCCGGATTTGCTCCTGTGGGTATTGTCCACAGTACATGTATAATATCAATGTGTACTTGTAAAAGCGCCTCGAGGCGTGAAGATGAACGGTGTGGCGCAGTGCGCTGTGCAATGATCATCAGATCAAGGGGTGAAACCCGCCGCTGCTGCGTCTGTAAAGCCGGTGTGTCCTTGGGCAAGACACTTCACCTGAACTTGCTCCTGTGGGTATTGTCCACAGTATCTGACCATTGCATGTATGATATATGTGTAATGTGTGTATATGTAAAGTGCTTTGAGTAATTGAAAAAGCGCTATAATAAATGTAAGGAATTATTATTATTAACAGCAACACAGAGTGTAAGTATTATCTGAAGGAGGTTAATTAGCCTCAGATACAGGTTATTTCTCCATTGTGTTTAAGCAGCAAATCGCTACAACATCAGCAATGGTAGTGGAAGACTCACATTCAATTTGTTATTAAGTCAGTTTATAATATACATTAAATGTATCTGTGTAATGTAACTAAAAGTGAACAGATACATAGACACACACACAAACAACTATTGCTTTCTGGCCATCATTTTTACAGCAAATGGAAATAAATTAAATCTTGGTTTTCCCCACTGTACCAAAATCAAAACCAGGTCGCTATTGAACTGTGACACTGCGTACCCTAACACTCCTTAACTCTGGTGTCAAAACTCAATGAGCGGAGCAGCAGAACGCACCTGAAAGTGAAACTACTGAAAGCAGGCAGCAGCAGGTTTCTACTTAACCTCTCTCTCAGTGGAAACACTCCTGTTTGCATTTGCATTGCCTTTTACAGCCTTTTTATGATACGATTCCCAGATGTCACTTTAGATATGACGTACTGCTTTGCATTGCAGGAAATGTGCAATTTCTGTATCAAGGTGTTCACCTAGCAGGCCCTTGAATGTGGCTTGTCATGCTTAGAATGACCTTGTAAGAAATAAGAATATTCTTACTGCACAAGATGTTATTCACACCCGTTTGTCGGATCGGAAACAGAAGTGCTCACAGCCACACTTAGTAGAACGTTTTTTCAGAGCAGAATTGCAAAGTGTTACATAATGTGATACACATGAATGAATTCATTGAGTGTGTATTTCTGTGAGATTGTCGCTGTGAAACTTTACTTAGAGTTGATGTCATCCACATAAACAGTGTATCAAATACTCTTGAACTACATATGTGGAGGAAAATGTATGACTTATTTTTTAGCTCAATGTAAAACTGGGGGTTTAAATGTTTGTTTTATTACTTCAAGGCTTGATATTGGTAATGCAGTGTAATGGAATAATAAAACAGTTCATGCTTAATCTAGTAACATTGATGAATATCTAGGGATGGGTATCGTTAAGGTTTTAACGGTACTACTACTTTTATCGATACCGCTTATCGATCCGGTCTTTTAACGGTAGTTTTATCGGTTCTTTTGCGAACAAGACGGGTAAAGTTTAACCACACTTCGGAGCGCGTTCACTCCGCGTGTGTGTTGCTGCATGTAGCAGCCGCGTGTGTGTAAACTGCCCCGCCCCCTCGCAAGCAGGCAGGAGAGAGATCGAAAATACTAAAAATAATCATAGACGCATTTTGCGTATTAGAAACGGAGTTGGCGACACTAAAACTGCAATATAATGTTTGTGTAGTAATAATACATATGACAACTTTTTTTACATGTCTCCAATACCGATAAAAAGACCGATAACGTCGGAGCTTAACGGTGCCACGGTCTTTAATAATTCAGCCCCGGGGCCCGTTTAATACCGGGGCTCGGTACCCATCCCTATGCATATCCCCATTAGTGATTTTGTAAGGCTACTTTGCCAGCATCAACATTCTCACTGTGATTGTACACTTGAGTTTTTCTCTCTGGAGTGACATTGTTTGCCCTGGAGAGATCTTACCATTTCTTTTAAATGACCTCAAAACTCTTAAAGCTTTCTGCTCCTCTAACTTTTTTCCATCTACTTTTTGTCCCCAGGCGAGGATGTTGGGTTGTGGGAGAACGGGCTTTCCTACGAGTGTCGCACGCTGCTGTTCAAAGCCATCCACAACCTGCTGGAGCGCTGCCTCATGAATCGCAGCTTCGTTCGGATCGGGAAGTGGTTTGTCAAACCCTACGAGAAGGACGAGAAGCCCATCAACAAAAGGTACGTTAGCACCACTTGTTCTGCTGAGTTGTTGTCCACGCTGTCTCTTCTCTATGGCTCTGCACCTGTACCTGCTCTGTGGAAATGGGTATTTCTTCTTTTTGCCTGGAGGTCAGTGTTTGGTTATTGAACCCACTCATCCAGGGTCAGGAGTTCTGTTCCCACTTAATACAAATATGTGTTAATATGGATGCTGTGGATGGAGTCAGATATAAATAGCACTTATATTGTACCAGGGATTTCCTGCTCATGTTTTATTTCGCTCTGATCTCAACTGAAGTATCTGATGGTACTGAGAAATCTTTATTCTATCACATTTGTCTTTTTTTTTTACAGCACATTCAGCCTAGACTGCAGGGTGCACAATTATTAATGACAGCTAAATAGCCCGCATGGTTGTCAGCTGCTAGGTTGGATCTCTACAGAGATTCTTTATATAAACCAGAACTAAATGTTTGAAGTTCAACATGAGATGTAGCTCAATGTTGCTAAAAATATATTTTTGTACACGTTCAGCCCTACAGCTTGCTTGTACATCACCATTTTATCAGTTCAGTTGAAACCGCTGGCTGCTGTTTATTGATTTTGTGAGCTCCACAGGTAACCTGCGGGTCACTTGCTTGCAGGTTGCTTTGCATCCGATTGGGCACTTTTAAGCCTCAATGGATAATATTGATGTATCAAAAAACTGTCTGGATTGGCCGCAGTCTTGACTTTGCGGATCAGCTCACAACTTTCCTGCATTGTACTCCACACTACAGTTGTGATTTTAGTTTTAAAGTAATAAAAAGGTGCTATTGTTCTGGCTCTGTCTGTCCCCTATCCCTCTGTTTACTCAAAGAGTGTTTGTGTACAACTGAGACATCCTCCCCTCCTCTGTGTATCTCCTGAGCTGGATTTTCTTGCCATGGTTGTCTGGGTTTATTGATAAGTGACGGAAAGGCCGTTGGTGAGGCATTATTTACCTTGAGTCCCAACTCTTCCTACCTCACCGTGTCTCCACATTTAACACATGTGTAACCCCCTGAGGAGGCAGACAGCAGCACATACCTTGGGAAGCAACAACTAAAGGCGGTTTTAAATGCATTCGATAGCTTTCATAAGCTGGGCTGTATTACGTGTGTACATGTGTCAGTGTTATTGTTTTGGAGTTGTTTTGGTGTTGCCATATTTCCCGATCAGGTGACCATGGGGCAGAGTCCTGCACGGGTCTGATTTTCAAGACCCGCTCCCGCCCTGCAACCGCGACGTTGCAGAGGTTATGATTTATGCACGGTCCCGCGGGGGAGAGGTCTGAGGATTTAAACATTAAAGGTGGGGTAGGTAATTTTGAGAAACTGGCTCGAGATACACTTTTTGTTATATTCCATGGAATGCTCTTAACATCCCAATAGCAATGAATATCTTTAAGTGCTTTGACAAAAAATCCATGAAAAAAATTCATCTGTGGAAGCCGTAATACTGTAAAAAGCACGACCAATTATTTTAGCCGGCTAAAGTAACTGGATGGCCTACCTGCCTGTCAGCCTTCCATCGGGGCACAAACTTATCTCGTGCCCTCATTGGTCATGTGCACGTTCGTGTGTGTTGGAGGAGGGGCTCTGTAAGGAAGTGGCAGATTTTCTCCGGTTGTGTATTTTCAAATTCTGGCGATCTCGAGCTGGTTTCTCAAACTTACCTACCCCACCTTTAAACTAAATTATTATTATTTTAATATATTTATTATGCAATACCCGCGACCCGACCCGCATCATCTTTGTTTTACCCAGAACCGAACCCGGAAAAAAGCGTTTGAAAAAATACCACCCGCGAATCACCTTTGTTGCAGGTCACCCGTCTTCCTCCAGCATGTAAACAACGCCCCCGGCCAAATTAGTGAACTTTGGGAAATACAATATCTTTGACTTAATGAGACATATTTATGAACGTCACTCGTCCAGGTGACAGGATTAACATTTACTCAAATGGTTGTCCTCATATGACCCTACAGATTGTGGTCTATAATAACAATGTCATTATAGAAAACTATTTTCTGAGAAATGTGTGTCACATTTAAAGTGTATTTGCTGCAAATCCATGTGTGATTGCAGAAGAAGAGGCAATACTAACTAGGGCCTGACCTACTTCTCCTTGAGGGTAAACAAGGTGCTTAGAGGAGAAAGATAAGGTGATAGCAAACACTGTTTACTAATGTGTGTTGCTGTGCTAAGGGAGGAAGTAAACTACCAAGAAGGGCAGACCAGAATGTACAGCAGGGTTTTCACAAGACAATAACAGTGGGAACTCCCTGGAGGTCTTCTGTATGTATTTAAGTGTTGTATAGTGTTAATTTCGTTGACTAAAACTATGACGAAATATGTTCGTTAACGACCTTTTTTTCCATGACGAAAACGAGACGATGACGAGACGGCACCGACGGCAGTAAACAATAAATGTAACGAAATCATCATGCAATATCTTGACGAAAAGTGACGAGACGAAAATGTAGTTTACTAAATAAAAACTATGCCAAAATCTCTCTTTACTTTCGTTGACGAAAAATGAGGAGACGAAATATTATCAAAGATAACGTTACATCTCTGATAGTCAGTTTTTCTACCAGCAGTTCCATTTCCGGTGCTGCGGCAGGGCGCAGGGCAGCAGCTGTTTACCCGCGGGTACCCGACCCGATGCAGGACTCTGCCATGGGGTCCATGCGGTGACATAATCTGGTGTGAGCCCAGCCACTTGTCTGTGTTTGTTTGCAGGCCAGTTGCTCAGAACTTGGCTACCTGCTGTCAGCTTGTTTTTGTCATCGACCCATGTGGGGGCTCAGATCGATTCAATTATTTGTATACACATAACGGACTTAAAACGGAAGACTTACGATGTGTACTACTAATAAATCTTGAATTGCAGAGAGTTTATGTATTATAAAGAAAAAGGACAAGCTAATACAATCTGAGTTGTCAGCTTTATTGCAGCCTTTTTCACGGCCTTGTGTCTGCAGACAGACTCTCATCTGTCAGGACGAGTGTGATAGATTTCCACTTAACTTGCAGAATAATAGACAAAAAGGTTAGACAAAGTAATACTGAAGAACAGGCCACTTGTTTTGAGCTCTTTACCCAGATCACACAGGGCCCCAGTCAAAGGGGAGAAAAACAACACAATGGTCTTTTCCTCTGCTCCGGAATTCACAGGCCACCCTCTGTCTGTGTGTCTGGTTCTCTTTCTACTCTCTCTCCTCACCCTCCCCTTCCCTTCATCCCCCTCTGCTGTCACGGAGCAGACTGGGCAGGTTATAAATAGTGGTGCAGCCACCCTGAATCTTAGTTGTCGTCAAGGATGTTTTCCCTCTCCCTTTGGTGTGCTCCGGCCACGCTGGGATTTCAGCAAACAAAGCACGACAAAACTGTGGCGGAAATTTACAAGAACCCTTTTGTGTTTTATTTAGTTATATGTCGCTACCGCGCTGGTCTGACACTGAAACATTTGCTGAACTGTTTATTGATGTAGGGTTGTGGTATTGGTAATTATTAGATTGCGAGAGTAATGTTGACTTCCGTTTCTTACGGCACAGTGTTCTTGTTCTTACATGTAATCCAGAGCTCATATACCGTTCATGCATATTTGATTTAAACCTTAAAATGCTCATGTTATCCTACCAGTACTGCTATAAAAACAGCGCGTTCAATCGAGAGACATCATCCACAATAATATATAAGGTATAATTTCTCAGATTAAGAAATGTTTAAACACATACTGTATTTTTTCACATTTTCTTCTCTTTATTTGGAACTCCCATACAAACAAACAACTGCTAATTAGACAACACTAGTGTTAATTTCGTCAGCTATTTTTTATTTAGTCTTAGTCCTG